>NC_134542.1:122050025-122350025 GCF_050624435.1 Tenrec ecaudatus
CCTCATGTTGTGATGATCCCCAACCATAAAATTATTTCCGTTGCTACTTCATAATTGTCATTTTGATACTGTTATGAATCGTCATGTAATTATCTGCAGTATATATTTTCCTTGCTACAAATTGACCATAATTAAAACATAGTGATTAATCACAAAACAATATATAATTATATATTGTGAAATATTTATTTCTAATTACCAATAAAGGAAAATTTGTCTTGAATCATGGTGTAGCATGAGTAACAATCTTCACCCCCAGGTACTCATATGTGCGCATATCTACATGTGGGTGGACTTGCCTGGAGACAGATAGAGGATCAGTGTCTCAGTTCCTAAGACCATCAGAAATGTGTTTTCCCATGGTCTCAGGTGACCCCTGTGAAAGGCTCATTCAAACTCCAAAGGGGTCACACCCCACAGGTTGAGAACCGCTGTACTAGGATAATGACCGATTTAAATTCTGTGTCACTGTGAAAATAAAACAACAAAAAAAGTTCTGACCTTTAGGACATCTGTCACTAAAATATAATATTAATGCACAAAACCAAAACTCACTGCCATCAAATCAATTCTAACTCATAGTAACCCTATAGCAGAGAGAACTACCCTGTAGATCTTCAAAACTGAAACTCTTTATAGATGAAGAAAACCTATTCTTTCTCCAGATTAATGCATAAAAGGACCTGAAGCATCAATAAATAATTGCTGGATTCTATAAATCAAGAGAATATAAAAGGAAATCAAAATTCCCTATTAAAAAATTGAGTGGACTTTAAATGTGGTCTAGCAATGCTCTAAATGCCAAGAGGGATGGTGTGGGTGGTAGCAATGGAGTATAGTGTTAAAGAGAAGTGAGCCCATAATAGGATGAATCTCTGAGGTGAGGTTTATTTGGGGAGACATCTCCAAGTGAGACTCTTCACACTGCAAGTGGAAAGTTACAGCATCAGCCAGAGATTAGGAGACAAATCCTGGGGGCTGTGTTAAGGATTCAAGTCTAAGCACCCAAATTAGTAAAGGTCTATGGATGGCAGTGACTGCCTAAAGACCAATGGAAGGATCTCCACATAGGTTGAACCGCCATTGAATTCTTTCTAACCATTAAGCAAGGATATAGATTAAATTTGCCGAGAGGCAGAGAAAATTGGAAAGTGGACAACCACCACCATTCTCCAGCCAATCCAGGGTATCCTATATTCTTTATGTTTAGCCCTGCCTGCCCACATCAGATAGCCCTGGACCAGTCTTGTAAAATGTTCTGACAGTGTAGATGCCCCAATTATGGCCCTGTCTCTGCTTCTGTAGTCTTATAACAATGAAGTATCGATCATCTACCAATCATGAACTTGTGACAGTTTCCTTTGTTCCAGTATTATTTAACTAGATTCCCAACTTGAATGTTTCCTTGACCTACACGAATGATCTCCTTCATCCGGGTGATGTCTGTTTGCATCTTTGTATTCTCTTTGTCACAATTAAGACTTAATAAGTGTTCTCCATAAATTATATTTGAGATTGGAGTCCCTTTTGCAGTCTACAACAGAGCACAAGCTAGTTTCTGCTGGGCAGAAATGATTAAGGAGGCAGACACAGGAAAGACCTGTTTTAGAGAAACAGGAGACCCCATTTTAAATATAGTTGAAAGGGAACATTTGTTCAATCTTAAGTGACAAAGACACAAATACATTATCTGAATGTGGGAAGCCACCAACAGGAAGTGGAAATGGCTTCCCAGGTTCTCAATTGAGAGGTGAGATAAAAAGGAGGCAGGGGGCGGGAGGTGGGGGTGGGGGGGAGGGGGGTGCAGGACAAAAGAAATTTTCACAAAAGCATGATTGGTAGCCAATCAATACATCACAATGACAGACGCTTCCGATTGGTCCGGGGCCTTCTGACCCATGCAGTCAGGGCAAGACTGATAAGGCATGGCTCCTGACCCCATGTACAGTCTTCAGTTTGGTGACCTCCATCAAGGACACACAAGCCTTCAAGCTTCTAAGAAGGACCGCCCCTCCCACCGGCTGCCTGGAGAGAGGTGAAGGTAATCCACACTCCAAAGCCCTCGCTTCCTGCTCAGAACGCGTTCAGTGGAGGTTTGCTCTATGTGGGACTCTGCAATGCACCTGAGGACCTAATCTGTGCGGGGACTTGGGGCCGTCACTGCTATTGTGCCCTTTTGCAAAGCAAGGTGCTGAGAAGTTAAGCTCTAATGCAGACCTTGGTCATCAGTGGGGTGGCCTGATGACTGCAAGGCTGGCCTCTCCTTTCAGTAAAGGCCACTCTGGGGTCCCCTACTCTCATGCCCGGTAACTGACAAGGAGGGAATGGGCTCCAGGCAAGGACCCACCCTCAATCCGACATTTCTGGTGTGAGGGGTGAGGGTGAATGAGGGGCTCTGAGCAGGAAAAGGGGACCAGCGTATTCCCAGGGCTGAAGGCAGAGAGGTTTGTAACCAGCTCAGAAAGGACTTAACTGGGAATATCTCAGGGGGTCGCAGCGACCTGAAATGCAGACAGGAGGCAGGAACTGTAATATCCTTGGGGATCGAGGCACAGCTGGGGATGCCAGGTCTGTAGGGAGCACCAAGCCTAGGATCAGTATAGAAACATAGAGACTCACTTACCCTTGTAGAAAGCTCAGGTTGCATCTTCTCAGTCAGAAGTGGGTTCCACAGGAAATTGCATCCCTTGGGTAGGGGTGGGGTCCTTTCAAAAGGGCGAAGTCTGGAGGTAATGAGGGACTTCTGGGGGGAGTGGCCTAGAAGTGAGATTCAAGTCCTGGAGTGGCAACTGACTCGTTCTTAGTACTTTCTTGTTAGGCTGGAAGTTCTGCCAAAAACTCTTCACTCTGGGTGACCCTGCTTGCATTTGAAACACCTTTGCATTTGAATCACAACAACACACAAGCCTTGAGAGAAAGACAAACTGACATTAAAGTGGTGGGTGGACTGCATGCTTCCCAACTTCTAAGACTTTTGTTAATTAGCAATTCAGGAAAAAAGCACTTCATATTAAAAACAAAAAATTCAATGGGATAAGTCTTTCCTTTAAGAACGGTTCTAAGTAGACAGAGGTAATAAAGTGAGCATAAACCTGATAAAAATGGGCCTTGGTGACAATTGAACACATCATTGATTGAAAATTAGCAATCCAGAGAAAAAGAACGCCTCATTAAATTAGGTGAGGAGGTTTCTATTTCACTGCTTCACCTAAAATAACATGGGCTGTCAGTGTTTTCTCTTAATCTGAATTCATCTAATGTCCCATTCAATACCTTATATATACTGGTCTGTCCTTGATGGTCAATGACCCACAAGATTTTTACCTTCCCAAACTCTACTGCGGCCTGTATTGTTTATCATTGCTATTGAAACAGCCAGTGAAAAAGCAGAAGTTGGGCTCACAATGAAAAATGGTCAGAAATCATCAGGCAAACACGGAAAAAATGACTTTTGACAGAAGTCAACTTCTATTGGACACTGAGATAGAATTAATATTCTGCCATGGAAAAGTGTTCATTATCAACTCTGAAAGAAAGCATATTGCAATTTAAAAACCAGCAACACCATTTACTTTCCTCTTTTCTCTTGTCCCGAGTCTTAGTCTGCTTCTTTATTGATGTCTATTTGTCTAAGCGTTTGACTATGCTGCTCTCAGTTTCCAGCATAATGGATTAATAAAGTCAATGATCCTTAGTAGGGTGGGTACCCATAAGAAAAAGCCTTTACTGATTTCTTTGTCTCTTTTGTTTGAATGGAACTTTTTTCCTATAGTTAATGACCCTAATCCAGTTCAGTTTTACTTTTCCTGCTTTTGGGTTTTGTTGTTGTTGTTAGTCCCTTAGGCCAAGATTTACATAGGAAGAATAAGAAATCTGGAGGGATTTTAAAAAGAGATGTACATTGCATATATTTACACAGCCCATCTCTCAAGAAATGAAAATCAAAAGCAATATCCTTTTAAACATTCTATGTAAGTGGTTCTCTTTCTTTTCTCTGCCCCATCTTCCTCAATAGCCTATCGCTCTCCTATCCCTGTTCCCTCCCAGTCCTTTGCCTCCTCACAGTCATCAAAGTCTTATCTTTTCAAGTATAATCCAAGTTTCTTTATCTTTGTTTTTCATTATAATGCTGTTATTAAATATTTATGTTTGCAAGATTGACTGAGTTTGTGAACCATAAGTTTTTCCATGCCTCATGGTGTTTAAGACTTTTTTTTTTCAAATAAGAATATAACTATATTTTATTACAGATAATATGACTATTGATTCAACACTTTTCAAATCTACAAGATAAATCAAGGCTTAGAACTGGGTCACTTGGCCCTTTTTCTCTTATCAATTCACAGTTCAGAATGCTTGCATCTTTTAATGGCCAGCATGCTCTTGGACCTCCAGGAAGGCTCAACACATTCAACCTCAGCATAATCTTCTTTGTGGTTTTAGCCTTCTTCTGGAACATTGGCTTTGTCTGCCCACCATTGCCACTCTGCTTTCCATCATAGCAACTCTTTCCTTGTGTGTACAAGGAATCCTTGACCTTTTGCATACTGGGTCACTTTGTGCGGTTGATGCTTGCTGCACCTCTTATAGAAAGTTCTTTAGACTTGGGATACATTGACCATCTTTGCAGAGATGTGGTCTATGCAGTGTAAACGGGAACTGAGAGTCTGCGATCCTCGCCTCACTCCACTTGGACCTAACCCGACAATCATTTTGTTTTAATTGATGCATAATATTCGATTGTATGGAAGTACCAGGGTTTGTCTGTTCCTTTATAATAGGGATCTTTGCATTGGACCTCCACTTAAGTACTTACTCATGGCAAGAACACTTTGTTCTTTTAAATTAGCAAAATATATAGCATCTGGGGTCTTAAAGGCTTTCAGGTAAACAAACAGCCATCTAGTTCAGAAACACCAAAGCCCACATGAAAGAAGCACACCAGCCTGTGTGACCATGAGGAGTAGAGGGACCAGGTATCAGGCATCAAAGAACAAAAAATCATATCAGTGGGTGCCCACCTTCCCGATATGATCACTGAAGACAAATGTGTGCATACGCTAATGTGGTGTAGAAAGCTGATGGTGCCTGGCTATCAAAAGTTACAGTGTCTGGGGTCTTAAAGGCTTGAAGCTAAACAAGCGGCCATCTAGCTCAGAAGCAACAAAGCCCACATGGAAGAAGCACACCTGCCTGTGTGACCATGAGGTGTTGAAGGGATCAGGTTTCAGGCATCAAAGAACAAAAAAATCATATTGTAAATAAGGATGAGTGCAGAGTGGAGACCCAAAGCCCATCTGTAGGGCACTGGACACCCCCTTACAGAAGGATCCTGGGGAGGAGACGAGCCAATCAGTTTGCAGGGTAGCAACAATAAAACATACAACTTTCCTCTACTTCTTAAATGCTTCCTCTCTCAGCTACCATGATCCCAATTCTACTTTACATATCTGGCTAGACCAGAGGATGTACACTGGCACAGATAGGAACTGGAAACACAGGAATGCAGGACAAATGACCCTTCAGGACTAGTGGTAAGAGTCGTGATACCTGGAGGGTGAAGGGAAGATGGGGTAGAAAGGGGAAACTGATTACAAGGATCTACATATAGCATCCTCCCTGGGGGATGACAACAGAAAATAGGGTGAAGGTAGACGTTGGACAGTGTAAGATATGACAAAATAATAATAATTTATTAATTATCAAGGGTTCATGAGGGAGGGGGAAAGGGGGAGGGCGGGGGAAAAATGAGGAGCTGATGTTAAGGGCTCAAGTAGAAAGCAAATATTTTGAGAAGGAGGGCAACAAATGTACAAATGTGCTTGACACAATGGATGTGTGTATGGATTGTGATAAGAATTGTACAAGCCCCCAACAAAATGATTTTAAAAAATAATAGGTGTCATTAGTTATTTCCTTGTTTTTGATATTTTGGAAAATGCAGCAACAAACACAGGTGTGCATAAATCTGTTTTTGTTTTGTATTCCTTATTTCTTCAAGGTATATATAAAAATGATGTGACTACTAGATTATAAGATATTTGTGTTTGCATTTCTCTAAGGAAGTGTTATACTGATTTCCATAGAGATTTTAAAATTGTACAGTCACCATTCATGTATGAGCATATCAATTTCTACCTTTTTTAGCATTTATTATTTTGTCTTATTGAATTTTGATTAAAACCTGAGTATCAGGTTGTATTTCATTATTGTTTTAATCTATTTTCTCTTCTTCCTGGTGAATGTTAACATTTCTTCATATGATTGTTGAACACCTGAATGCCATCTTCAATGTATTGTCTATTTTGTCCTGTGCCTATTTTTCAATTGGGTTATTTGTATTTTTCTTATTAAATATTGTAGTTGCCTACAGATTTTGGAGGTTTCCCTTTAATCTGATGTATTATTACTGAATGGTTTTCTCAGTCTGTGCGTTCTTTGTAAATTCTTTGATGAAGTCTTTCGATCTGCATACATGTTGTATTTTGAGTATGTCTCAGTTCTTTACATTTCTTCTATACTGCGGATACTTAATTATGTTCACAGTGTGTTTGTGTCTTGTGTTAATGCCCTTTAGTTTGTCCCTAATTTTTCATTGTTAGTCTTTATGTTTCTGGGGTTTCTGTTTAGGTCTCTGATTTATGTGACTTCATTTTTTACATGGTGTGCAGTATGGGTCCTCTTCGTTAAAAAAATTTTTTTTGCAGCTGAAGATCCAAATTAACTTAGATCTCTGAGAGAAAAGGCTATCTCTGCCCCACCTACTCTATCTTAACCTTTATCAAAGAATAAGCATCTATAGGTATTTGATTGTATTTTTGGGTTTTCAATTCTAAACATTGGTCTTCATATGAATTATTGTACCAGTACCAAGCTGTTTTGTTTACCATGGCTATATAATATGTTTTAATGTCTGGGTGTTAAAGACCTCCTACTTTGTTTTAACTTGTTAATAGTGTTTTATTTCTACCTAGTTTCTTTTCTTTCCATATAAGCCCTTACTGATTTAAGAGGCTTACACCTCTTCCCTTAGGAGAGTGTGGCAAAAAAAAAATTGCATTGCACATTTGGTGGGACTGCTAAGTAGGATGATGTCTGGAGGGTTGTGACAGAAATGCAGGTGGAGGTCACAATGAACAGTCTTTTGGCTTACTGGTTAATCTAAGAATCCAACAGGGATTGCTTTAAGGGTTAGGTGTTAGTCCAGATAGACTAGAGAAACAAATTCATAGACACTCATAACTGTATAAGAAAGAACTTTATAAACAAGAGCAATTGAATATTGAGAAAACATACCAGTCCAGTCTAGATCAAGTCTGTAAGTCAGATTTTAGCCCCTATGTCCAATACCAATCTGTAAAGTCCTCTTCAGACTCACCCAACACATTCAATGACACTGAATGCAGGAAGATCACAGGCCAGTGGCTGGAAAGTCTTGTGAATCTAGTGGCCGTGCAAGTATCTCAGCACTGACAGGGGTCTCCATGTGGCTTCTTCAGCTCCAGGGCTCTAGCATAGCTCCATTTGTCTTGTCTGCAGGAATGTCTGGCAGGGAGTGAGTGTGTGTCCCGCCCCCAGTGAGCTATTTATCTCCTTAGTGCCTCCAAATGAGGTCATCAAGCTGCGACTTGATTGACAGGCTAAACTCCAGTCCTTCATTCTTAAGCCTCAAATTGACAACAGATTTTGTAACTACCACAGGCTATTTCCAAGAGACAACTCCAGTAGAACTCTGAGATTGATGGGCGTCTATGTCTGAGACCTACGCTACTTAGGACCTCAGGAATAAAGCATTATCACTTTAAAATAGAGAAACTGGATTTTGAGAAGGATAAGTCCTTTTTCTAAACACAACCCCATATAAATAATGCTTATACAGGATCAGAATCTGAGGTGGTTTTTCTGTTTGTTTGTTTTTCTTTTTTAAAAACTGTTGTTCTGGAACTTAAGATCCACACACATGTCATTTTCTTTCTTTCTTTTTTTTTTAGTCATTTTATTTGGGGCTTGTACAATTCTTTTTTTTTTTAAGGTGGTGTTTTGGGTTTTATTTTTAACATGAAGTCAAACTGATTAAGTCATGGAAGATGATATGATTTTTGCCCTAATCATTTTCTTTTTTTTCCTTCTTTTCTTTTTTTACATTTTATTAGGGACTCATACAACTCTTATCACAATCCATACATATACATACATCAATTGTATAAAGCACATCCGCACATTCCCTGCCCCAATCATTCTCAAAGCATTTGCTCTCCACTTAAGCCCTTTGCATCAGGTCCTTTTTTTCCCCTCCCTCCCCGCTCCCCCCTCTCTCATGTGCCCTTGGTAATTTATACATTGTTATTTTGTCATATCCTGCCCTATCCGGAGTCTCCCTTCCCACCCTTCTCTGCCGTCCATCTCCCAGGGAGGAAGTCACATGTAGATCCTTGTAATCAGTTCCCCTTTTCCAACTCACTCACCCTCCACTCTCCCAGCATCGCCCCTCACACCCTTGGTCCTGAAGGTATCATCCACCCTGGATTCCCTGTGCCTCCAGCCCCCATATGCACCAGTGTACAACCTCTGCCCTATCCAGTCCTGCAAAGTAGAATTTGGATCATGGTAGTTCGGGGGAGGAAGCATCCAGGATCTGGGGGAAAGCTGTGTTCTTCATCGGTACTACCTCGCACCCTGACTGACCCATCTCCTCTCCTAAACCCCTCTATGAGGGGATCTCCACTTGGGTCTCCACTCTGCACTTCATTTTCAATACATATGAATTTCCTTTTTGTCTCTACAGTTCCACCAGCAAGGTCTAAAAAATATATGGATATGCCTTAAGCAGTCTGTTTGTTCATATATTAAAATGAATTTTATATCAATAAAAAATCTACATTCTCTTTAGTGTTTCTTTTCTTTTGTGATTGAGAGCAATATTGATGTCTAATGGGTAAAGAATATGAAGGGTTTTTAATGCTGTCACATTTCTCTATTTTTTTAAAAGAAAATTTAACTTTATTTACTCATATTGGTATTTACACATTTTTATATACTTTAAATACATCTTTATGATATTTTGTATGTAAAACACAATAATTCAAATAAAAACACATTCTGTGTAGATGCACTGCCCAACTCAAGTCAAATCAGTAAAAGTGACCCAGTGCTCTCCCCCACGCCCACTTTAAGCAGTTCTTTTTTTTTTGTCTGTCTCTTCCTCCAAAATTTTCTGTCCCTTTCATCTTACTTCCCCCACCACATTTCAGCAAACTTGTAGTTCTTAAAATCCTATCTTTTCTTATGAAAATGACATTTTATTAATTTCTTATAATAATGATTTCATAAAATAGTTATCTTTTGTTAGATTAACATTCCTAATCATAATGTTCTCTTGCTAAGTCCATGTCTTAAAATGAGTAACAGACTCAAGATGCTTTTAAGTGATATTCCATAACATTCCATTGTATAAATACAGAACTTTCTTTATCCATCCCTCTAGAGTCAGTTTTTGATTGTCCCCATTTTTTGCTATTATAGAAATTTCCACAATTAACAAAATTTTGCATATCTGTCAATGTTGTGTTCTGTAGTTTTTGTTTTATTTTTAATCAAAATAATCTCCATAACTTTCTTTGATATTGAAAAGGACTGTGAATTTCTGGTTGCAAGGAAACCATGTGAAGTGCCAAAGTGATTGAAGAGTCAACTTTTCATGTTGTGGATACCCTGTTTCACAAATATCACATGAGATCTCAAAGGCAAGGATATGTGACACTTGCATACTCACAGGTGAGTGAAGTAGTCTCCTAAATGCGCATTGTAGTCTTATCCTCTGTAACTCTGGTCCTGCTTCTTTATTTCTATCTGTCTGGATCAACCTATTAATATGTTGTTCTCATGGTCCCAATTGTCAGACTTGAGATCAAGCATATTTAATAAACTAAGTGAGCAGCAAAACTCCCTTCACTGATCCCTCTGAATACAACTGTGCTGGTACGACACATTCAAAATATACTTTACCAGCCTTTGTGAAGGCAGGTTTTCTAGGATGTTGCATGAAAGTCTCAGCCTAGAATTGTAGACCATCACTTCGTAGACAACAACCGGAAATGTAGTAGGGACAGAAAATGGATTGAGAACAGCAGCAAGTAAACCCATCATTAAATGAATGAAAATTAGGAAATCTAGGAAAAGGAGCACACCATTAAAAATTAGGTTTTCAGTGATGTGCAGTTGCATAATCTCCTGTCAACTTCTGAAGGGGTGGAGTTTCGCCATTCAATCAGGTCGAGGCTTCATGACCTCTTTTGGAGGCACAAAGGGGCTATAACTCACTGGAGGCCAGATAACCTCACTCCCTTTGAGACATTCCTGATGACAAGCCATGTGCAGCTACACTGATGCAGCCAGAGCCCTGAAACAGAATGTGCCACTTGGGAAGTCAATTAGGAGTCCCTTTCAATCAACTAGTTGGAAATGCTTAGATGTGCCCATTTGCATCAACCCCTGCAGGTCAATTTTACTTTAAGGCACAGGCACTTGAGGTGCGTCTGGCATGTGCAGGTGCGTACGTACCTGTTGGTGTGTGTGTGTGCACGCGCGTACCCCAAATTGTGTGTTAAAAAGCAGGTTTGTGCAGCGACCACAGATAACAAGTATCTATACCTCTATTTCTCCAGGGGTTACCAGACCATCAGCCCCTGAAGCATTAGACTTGATTGCTTATCTAAAGGGGGATGCTGTCTGCCTGCCTATCTTAATACCATCTTCCTCAGTTAGAAGACTAGCTCCACTAATTAAGCTTAAGAGCAATTTGTACTGCAAGTAGGGGACTGCTACATTTTTTATTTCCAACACCTAAATCTAATATGGTTATATTTCTCATATTTTAACTAACAGCAGGCTAACTCTTTCACTCACCGCCCACCCTCATCATTTTTCCCTTGACCATTTCAATCCCCTTAAGCTACTACCTTCTGGCAGTCCATGGGACTTTCAGCATTCTTTGCCAATACCATAATTCAAATGAATTGATTCTTCTTTGGCCTTCCTTACTCAATATCCAACTTGCACATGCATATGATGGGGCTGAAAAAAGGTGCACCTCTGTCCTAAAGTGACCTCTTTTCTCTTCAGCAGATATTCCCAATGCAAACATGTGTCCAAACAAGATGAAATCCTTGACAACTTCAAAATGTCCCCTATTTATGATATTATCTCTTGGTCCAGTATTGAGAGTTTCGTTTTCTTTACACTGCGTTGGAATCCATACGGAAGGTTTCCCTCCTTTCCAGCACGCAAGGTGTGTCACGTGTACATTGACAGGTGTTAAAAAGCCTTCCTCCTAGACAATGCAAAGTATAAGGCCAAGTTCTTCTTCAGAAACTCCAGCTTCTTGGATGATTTGCTCAGCATATAGATTGAATAAGTATGCTGAAAGGATACAATTCTGACATACACCTTTCCTGATTCTGAACCACAAAATATTCTCTTCTTTTTAAATGAGAGCCCCTTGGTCCATGTACAAGTTCTACATGAGCATATCTATGTGTTCTGAAATTCTCATTCATCTCAATGCAGCGATCTTGTGTTAGGCCAGGTTGTCTAGAGAAACAAATCCAGAGACACTCATATATGTATAAGGAAGAGTTTTATATCAAGAAGTAATATTATTCCAAGAAGACATGCCACCCCAGTCTAACTCAAGGTCACAAGTCTGATGCAGGGCAGGATCCTCTGCATACTCACATAGCTGCAGGCTGATGATGCAGGTGAAGTGGGATGTGGAAGATAACAGGCCAATGGATGGAGAATCACATGGATCCAAGGTCAGTCATAGTGTGGGAGGGCGCCAATAGCTCTCAGGCTCAGGCAGCCCACATGGGACCACCCCTGAAGGAAGACAGAGTTCTATCAAGCAGAAATATGGAGTGGAAGATAGAAGGAAATACCAATATTCTCCAATTATTAGAAGGCCACACCCCAAGGAGGCATGTAAAGCTGTGGCCTGATTGGCAGGTTGGATTCCACCACACGTTCATACATCTTCAAGTTGACATAAATCTACCTGCCATAGATCCACACAGTTTAATGATTTTGCATAGTCATTGAAACACAAGGAAACATCTTTCTGGTAGCTTTCAGGCAAGGCCCATCTGATGTCAGCAATGAAATCTCATGTCACATTCTCTTCTGAATCCAGATTGTATTTTTGGAGTCTCCCTGCTGAAGTCCTACTGCAATCATTATTGAATTATCTTCTGCAAAATTTTATGTGCATGTGTTATTAATTCAATTGGTTGATAATTTCTACAGTTTTATTATCAGGCAGCTATGTTTTGACTTTCTTACATAGAGAATTGAGTGATTCCTGTGCTTTACAAGCTGGTTGATACATTTCAGCTGGTATTCTGTCAACTCCTGGAGCCTTGTTTTTTGCTAATATCTTCAGTACCATTAGGTCTTCTTCCTTCACTACCACTGGTTCTAGATCATATGCTACCTCTTGCTTTTTGTAATTCTTCCATCCTCTTTTGATACTTCTTTCATCATTTGAATTATGGTTTGGCGAAGAATATTGGAAGAACCATGGACTTCAAGAAGAACTAACAAATCTGTCTCAGAAGTACATCCAGAATGCTCCTGAGAAGTGAGCAAGGTGAGATGTTGTCTCATGTACTTTGGATATCTTATCAGGAGAAACTAGTCCCTGGAAAAGGATATCATGCTTGGGAAAGTAGAAGGGCAGTGAAAAAAGAGGAAGACCTTTGTGAGAGATCGGATCATTGACTGCAGCAATGAGCACAAGCAGAAAAACTACTGTGGGTTGAAAAAGTACTTTGCAGTGTTTCATTCTGTTGTATGTAGGTTCTCTGTGAGCTGGAACCTTATGGAGGGCAAATATCAGCAACAACACACTATCCCTCATCCTATTCTCTTCAGGGCTTTCCTGTTTCTATTCCTCCATATTTCCAAAATTCTGTCCTGTACTGCACTTTTGATCTTACTTACATGGTTGTTTAGTCTATCAACAGGGTGAGTTCAGTTCCTGACCGTAGGAAACGAAGACTGACGGAAATATGACTAGGACTATATTCTTTAACTTATAACAGAGGGAATCTGGAAAGCTAGTATTCCACAATAGGAAAGCCACCACTTTGGTACATTAGAGATAAAGTACAAGTACATTATCCTGGTTTAAATATAATTCCCACAGATGCTCCCCTATTCTGCCTTAAAGTGAGCACATGGCTGATTCAATCTCTCTATAGAAGCAAACATTCGTGTTGTCTCTTCCTGCCGCAGCACCCATCCCCCCTCATGCCTTTCTCTAATGCAGGTATTAGGTTTCCTCACCTGTGAACTCAGAGACTTTACTGTGGTTACCACTCACCTTGTAATGTATGCAACTACTGATTATGCACATCTCATGGCTATCTACAAATATACCAAGACAGTAAAGATTGACTATCTCCTCCTCCCTCTCTGCGTGGACCTGGCTGCTGAGATCATGGCCATCTCGAAAGTGACTATGCTATCATAAAATGAGTCTGACTCCTTTATTTTATTTTCTCCTATGTTCTATGACTTTAGTATGGTCTTTATATATTTATAGCCGTGCAATTTCACTTAGGAACCCTGTGATTGTCACAGGCTTGTTTACACAAAGCCTGGACTTGAAAGGTGACTAAAGGCCATTGTCTTGAGGGTCTCTTTGGTGATCTGAGTTTTGGTCCACATTTTCCTCCCACTCTGTCTAGGATCTTCTAATGGGATTCCTTTCGGAGCACTTGGTAGTGGTAACTGGGCATATCTGGTTCTGATCAATCACTAACTTTAGGTTAGCAATTCGATGGACAGTAACTTGCATAACTGAGGGATCCTTTTGGACTCTACTTGTGTGCTATTGTGGGTAGAGGTACAATGATCCACACAAAGCCCTGTTTGTGTAGTGGTTATGAGTTGGGCTGCTAACTGTAAGACTAGCACTTTGAATCCACCATTCATGCCACAGAGAAAGATGGAACTTTTTACTTCAGCAAAGATTTAGTCTTGGACACTCACAAGGGCAGTTCTACCCTGTCCTATAGCATCATTCTGAGTCCACATTGACTCGATGGCAGTGAGTTGGTTTTTTTGTTTGTTTGTTTTTTGACAATTCATGATTTATCCATGGGGACAGAAAACCTCAAATGAAAGCAGGTGTAGTAGTTGCATAATTTCATATTCACTTGATAACTAAGTCTAGGTGTGGAGTTTAGCCTGTCAATCAGGTCACAGATCCATGATGCCTCCTGGTACGCTTGACCTTCTCTTCCCATGAGAAATCTGGGAACTTCCACTCTTTCTCCCTGGAGGTGGGCCACCCTCCCTCTCTGCTTCACCTTCCCACTGTTCGGAGAGCTCAAAGAGCCATGTGGAGACCTGCGCCAGCACTAAGAAATTCTACCACCACTGGATACACAATAATTTTCAGTCACTGATCTGTGATCTTTCTGCATTCAGCATCATTGCATGTGCTGCGTGAGTCTGAAGAGGAATCTATGGTGTGTCTGGGTACTTTAGAGAAAGAAACCCACAGAAACTCATGTATAAGAGAGAGTTTTATACAAAGATTAAGTGTGCATAAAGAAAACAGCCCAACCCAGTGCTGCCCAAGTCCACAAGTCCAACATTAACCCATGGACCCATATGTCCAAGACCAATCCACAAAGTCCTCCTCCATCTCACAAAACAGATGCAATGATGCCAACTGCAGGAGGAAAGCCGAGTCAGTGAATGTGTATGCATCTCAGAGCTGGCAGGGGTCTCCACACGGCTGCTGCAGCATCCAGGGCTGCATCGGGGTGGGTCCATGTGGCTTCTCATTGGGGATGACTTGCTGGAAGTCAGCCTTGCAAGCTGAAGCAGGGAACTGCTAAGGCAGCTGCACCCTGGTGTGATTATCACAAAGCAAGAGACCCGAGTACTAGAAAGGTGAGGATCACTGAACCATTTATCCCTCTGCCCTTCAATTAACCCCACATGTGTTTATCGGCCAGGTTGGACCAATAACTAACTCATATGAACTAGTATTGGACTTATGGGCTAATATCAGACTTATGGACTTGATCTGGACTGGGCTAGGATGTTTTCTAGATATCCAATTACTCTTTGATATAAAACTCCTTCTTACACATTATGAGTATCCCTGGATTTTTTCTCTAGCCTACCCAGTCGAACAAGGCAGGTCTTTTAAGAGCAGTTCCCTTAGTTGCAAAATCTAGCCTCTGTTTCCCAAGAATTAAGGATAAGGTGGCTCCATCAGAACTGGGAACATAAATTACTTTAATTCAGTAAATATTTGCTAAGTGACTTTTTTCGATTCCTGATAAAGTTAGGAGACAGAGTTTTCTGTACAGTGTGCAGAACAATCTGCACAAATTCGGAAATGTGACAAAGTATTACAATTCTCATATCTCCATTTTCAGCCAGCAACATTGGAATCTGACTGGAAATTTCATAGAGGCATTCTCTAGTATAACAGGTATAAAAGAAGCATAATCCTTATGGATGCAAACTAATAGGGAAATGCTTCACTTTGATCTGTCCCATAAGCGCTTGTTCTCAGAGACCCGGAAACCATGAGTTAATTCGAGGAAGTAAATTTAAATTCCAGACCTCTCAATTTGGAAGAGTCTCTACATACATTCTGCCCATAACTTGAAACCATTGGATTGATAGAACCTCTGGTGAGTGATAAATTAGCAGCGTGCAGAAATCATGATAAACATAATTGAACTGAACTGTCAAGTTTAACTGCCCCAATAGCATTCAAGCAAAATAAAACAAGATAAAAATATAAACTCCAACTCTAAGAATAATGAAGTTTAACAACCATGCCCTCTCCCTTTCTCCCATCACTTTTTAGTGCTCCTGCTTGTTTTATTTTTAAATTTTGTTACACTGACATATAATTTACCAAGACCATATGATGCCAGGTATTTCTCATTTCCTAAAGGCAGTCATACACGTCAGTACTTTGGGATGCAGAATGGTCCTTCACCTCAAAGGTCATTAGTTTCGGTTCTTGCTTCAGCCCCATTAACATGGTGGCAGGTTGGATGGCTGGGTGGTTCGTTAGTTAGGAGGATGCCCCATCCGGGGAATCTGATCACAGGCTGACACACGTACATTGTGTATCGTTTTATGTCCCCCATGCACACTGGCGGTGCTGGGGGAAAGTACTTTTTCTGCCCACATGTGTCTCCACCTGAGCCTTTGCAGCTGCAGCCACCGGCCATTGTTGGCCAACCGCCTCTCCCTGGCTCCTCCCCTCGCCGCCCAGGCCCCGCCCCAGGCCCCGCCCCAGTGCAAACAGCACCGCCCCTCCCCGCTTCGACAGGCACCTGGGTTTGGGCAGCCGCGGCAATGGACGGGTCCAGAGCCGCCTCCAAGGGGAAGTGAAGGTGGAGACCCTGACCCCGCGGGCTCCTCCCACCCGGGTCGCTCTGAGACGGGCCGGAAGTCGCGGTGTCCTAGTGGAACTGCGGCTCACTTGGCGGCTCCTACTTACTGTGCGCTGCGCGTGGAGCCAGAGCAGCGCCCACAACCTGAGCACCGTGTAGCCAGCGCTCGCAGGTGAGAGGCGCTCATCTCCAGGGACGTGCGTGTGGGCGGCGGCCAGAGTGGGGTACCCTGGTGCACGCAGCAGCCCTGCTGGGGTGCAAGCGCCCTTTCCTTCTCCCCTTCCCCAGGCGGCACCCCTCACCTGGTGAGAGGTGAGCGGGCGTCCCAGGAGCCTGATCCCATCTCCCAGCTCTTGGATTGGTTGAGGCTCTTAGTGGGTAACCGCCGGGGTGTGTTGTTTCTCTCACTACGAAGAAGAGAATGCATCTTAGGAAGCAAGTGGCTGCAGCTGATGCACAAAACGTTAGGGCTTCCCCCGGAGGTTTGCTAAGTCTTGTCACCTGTGCGGTACCTTCTCCCGGGAGCGGGGCAGCGGAGAACCCAAGGTCCAGGTCTAGAAACTCCCTGGCTCTTCGTGCCAGCTAGTGTGTGGCCACAGGGAAGCTCACTCAGCCTTGAGGGTGTTGAAGTGACATTCCCGGGCATCCACCGCGCACTGAGACATGATAGGCATTCCCAGGTTGCTGGGCTAAGTCCTTCTAGGACTGGGGGCCTCAAGGAAATGGCCCAGTTTGGAGGCTATTCGTCAACCTGGCAGCTGGCAAGTGAAGAAGAGACAGGCCCAGCTCCAGAAAGATAGGGTTCGTTGACCTTGAACTCAGCCAGAGGAAGGCCCAGTCTTTTTTGGGAATGCCTACAGGTCTGTAAAGAAGGGCTGTCCTGTCCTGCGGGACATTCACCGTGGGTCCTGGAGGAGAGAGTGGGAATTGGGGGGGGGGGGTACAAGAGGCACGGAGAATGAGGACAAGACAATATCCTGATCAAGTCCTGTTTATTGAGTGGAAAGTTATAGCTTATATAGGCCAGGGAAAGGGAAACAAGCCGCAGGTGTTTCCCTGAGAACACTAGTGGGGGAAACAAAATGCAGATGTTTCCCTGAGAACAATGGTGGGGGAATCAGGATGCAGATGTATATATATAATCATTACACATATGTTTACCCAAGGTTGGAGCAGAGTTCATACCGGGAATAGTGACCGCAGAACAGAATCATGCAGACAGATAGAGACTTCCTTATCTATGTCTGGCAAGATAAGTATGTCAAACACAGCTGCAGTGCTGTAGGCTGGCTCAGGCTAATAAATTCCAAGTAATGGCTGGGCCTCATGGCTCCGGACAGGTCTCCCTTTTATATATTTTTCAAAGCCAAGAGAAATCCCTTCAGGAACTGAGTCTTAGGTTGTCAGGCATCAAGAATCATCCTTAACCGTCATTGATCAATGGAATGCCTTCATAAAATAAGAGCAAACCAATGTCTGTGTTAGGTTGGTATGTCTTGTGCCGATTTTACCCGCCAATGACTGCCAGTCCTTCAGGCTTTGCGGAGGGGGATTACTCCACGAACTTGGTTCAACTCATGGCTGTTCAGAAGAACTTGTGCAGTACCTCATGCTAGCATGGTTCGAGGACATTACAGATAACAAGGCAATAAATTTCAAAAAATTTAAAATAATGATAACAACATTATATTCCTTATATTCATGCAGAAACAACCCAGTGTTAATTATCTCATTGTTAAGCGAGCACAGTTGATACACATAGCAACTCTATCTTTTGCCAAGTTAGACATCCTTGAGAAAATTAAAACACCTGTTTTTCCAGACCTTGCATACTTTCTTGCTCTTGATAGAGTCACAGAAGAAATCAGCAAACACTGACACAAGTCATGAGAATTTTCAGCTGTTTTAAGGTTGTCTTAATGGCCTTTAACATCTTTCTTCCTCCTTTTTAATTTACTGAAGACGTTTTCACTCAAAACATCAGCAGATGACTGTGTCTGGCTTAGGTCTTCGAGTCCTGAAATCTCCCTTACCCGTCATCAGTCATAGTCCTCCAGGCAACTATGACCTGTCTTAGGTTGAGAGACTCAGACTCGATTTTACCCGTCATTGACTCACCAGCCTCTGCCTTACACCCCTGTTTGGGGAGGGGGCGAAGTGCACAGGTGCACTTCATGAAGTTTTGTTCCTAAGGCCAATAATTTAACCATAACTTTGCACAGTATCATAGGAAGTATGCATAAGATCAACAATACACACTCTTGCTGTGACCATGTTATAAAGAGCATTAACTTTTTGTTCTAACGTTCTGTCTTTTTGAGTACCCAACACATTAGTCACATTTTTGGATAAAGTACAGTTGCTTTAATAATATCAGTAGCAACTAAACAATATAGCTAAAATACTTGCTATAAGCAAACTTACAAAACTCTTAGTTTTCTCAATCTCTTCAAATACCTGTAACCATCTTTTTTAAATAATAAAAGATTGATACAAAATAGCAATGACAACACCCTCAGGGGTTCAGGTAATACAATTGGACAAATTACAATTATTACAAGACATGTTAAACTTACAATCATCATGATCTATAATAATATTCCCTGCCAAAAGTACATAAGACGATGTTACACAGGCAGTAACGTTTCCTTGCGGTTTGTAGGAAAGGCCCATAAGCTTCACATCTCCAAAGTAGTCTCTATTTTCCATTCGGCAATATTTTTTAGTATTTGCCTGGTTGCTGGACCAATCGATGATATATCTCTTTTGTGATGTTATACTGGATAGGCTTGTCCATGGGACCTGATCTCCACAATATGGTTTTATTATTCTTTCACATCTCTAGTCCACAAAAAGAAAAAGACTGCGGAGTGGATGAGAATACATTTCCTTCACCTTGTACAGGGAAGATGTGAGTCATTAACCCACACTGTGATTTCCAGACTCCCCGATAGCAGGATGTAAGAGTGGTGGATCAGGAACTTAAGCCTAGTACTGCTCACTGTGCAATGTCCCCAGAAGCACTTAGAGGCGAATTACCATCTGCTTAGTTTGCAAACTGCACTAAAGGTTCAGGCAGTCACCTTGCTCCATCAGCCTCCTGTGGGAGAAAAGACAAACATGCCCTCGCCCCCAAATCAGGAGGGAGCTGGCTTTTGCCATTTTCCATTAAGTAGATCTTTCCATATTACATATGCTTTGTCTTTATGTTTGGCAATCTTTTTCCAAAGGCAGTCAGCAGCAGACTGACCGTGTACATCTAAATTCCAAAATGTTAAAATAAAGTATGATTAATTAAATTGCGGGGAGTAAAAGGGTATATCTCCCCTTTTTCATTTTGTCTAAATGTCGCTTAATAGTTTCATTGGCACATTCCACAATACCTTGGCCTTGAGGATTATAAGAGATTCCAGTTATGTGTTTAATTCGAAAAGTGACACAAAATTAAGTAAATGATTCACTAATATAAGCAGATTCATTATTTCTCTTTAAGCATTTGTGTATACCAATTACAGTAAAACAACGTAACGTGTTGAATAACTAAAGACGTTTTTTCACCAGTCATAGAAATGGCCACAATAAATCCAGAGTAAGTAACATGCAAATAGCTCAATTTACCAAATGAAGGAATGTGAGTAACATCCATCTGCCAAAGATGTCATTGAGAAACTGCTATGATTGCATGTAGCTCAACTAACTGTGCAGATTGAGCAGGGAATTTTTTTACCATAGTGTGTAGCTGCAGTTCCATTAGAGGAACCATCAGTAAATATTGTAAGGGCATGAAGTATGGGTTTATTTTTACAAATGCTGGGGAAATAAATAAATGTTTTTTAGCAAATAGTAACAATTTATCTGGAGGATAAATATTGTTCTCCAATCCACAAAACTCAGCAAATGCTAATTCCCATGAATCATAACTTTCCCATAAACAAGAAGTTTGGAGCCTGTCATAAGGTATGACTATAGAATTAGGGTCTTTCCCAAAATATTTAACAGACTTGGACCTACCTTTCATCACTAATTCAGTTATTTCTTCAAAATAAGGTTTCAGATGATTAGGGCAAAGAATGTACAGATGTGCTTTATACAATTGATGTATGTATATGTATGGACTGTAATAAGAGTTGTATGAGCCCCTAATAAATTGTTTTAAAAAAATTACCAAGGATTGTGGCCCAATCAGGTTTGGATAAAACCTAACTATCACAAGAACTTTTTCCACAAAGATTCTAAATCCCCTTTGAATAAAAATTATGTATTCTTCTGATGCTTTAAAAAAAAAGGTTTCAGAACTCTTTTTTTCTTGAAGAAGCTAAGTATACCCACAATAATGGTCTTTTCTGCCATAACACACCAGATGTAAAAGTACCAAGGTTTACCATAATTAATAAACATAATTTGTTCTTGAATACATAAATTTACTAATTTTTAAGGCTTGTTCTGCTAAAGGGGAAATTTCCCGAGTCGAATTTGTATCAGGATCTCCTTTTAAAATATCAAACAAAGGCTTAAGCTCTCTAGTACTTATTTTTAAATATGGTCTAAGCCAATTAATAGCTCCTAATAATTTTTGGAAATCA
The DNA here is from genome assembly GCF_050624435.1 of Tenrec ecaudatus. Taxonomy (NCBI): domain Eukaryota; kingdom Metazoa; phylum Chordata; class Mammalia; order Afrosoricida; family Tenrecidae; genus Tenrec; species Tenrec ecaudatus. Next base: position 122,071,042 of record NC_134542.1, read on the forward strand.
TTTAAAGTTTGTAAGTGATATTTTCTTATTTCTATCTTCTGGGGTTAAACAAAACCTTTCTGTAAAATATGTCCTAAATACTTGTAAGGTTCAATAACCTGTACTTTTTCTTCTGCTATAACTAACCCATGCCTTTGTAATGCTTCTCGTAATAAGTAAAAAATAAAGAGAACCCTTTTTGGTCCCTATGAGCCATCAAAATATCATGCATATAGTGAATGTTATATACCGATGTTTCAGAAGTTCTCACTGACTTTATAGCTGCAGTTACAAACTTTTGACATAAGGTGACACTATTAGACATTCCCTGATGTAAGACTTTCCACTGATAATGCTCCATAGGTTCTTTAAAATTAACACTAGGAACACTAAAAGCAAATCTTTTATAATCTTTTGGATCCAAGGGAATGGTATAAAAACAATCTTTTAAATCTAAAATGATTTTATATGCATTGGCTGGAATAGCAGAGGGGGAAGGGAGCCCAGGCTGCAGGGCTTCCATAAATTTCACAGTATCATTAACCCTCTTTTACTGTTTTTCCTTGCAAAGCAACTGCTATAGCAAGCCTTGAGTAAAGAAAGTTTTAACGTTTTAGCATAGTCTGATATAATCAGACAAGTTGCTCTTGTTTCTTAAAGGTCTCAGCAGGCAGTATTTGCATTTTTTTAAAAAACCAATTGTTTAATTTTTTAATACAATTCCTGATTTTAATTAGACAAAGGGACAAAAAATTAGCACATACTTGAAAGTTACATAGTCTATAAATGATGGCAATATTTTCCTTGAGAGAGTAGTTTCATTGGTATAATTATTTTTAAATACTCAAAAAAGACTCAACTTTAAGCAGTAATAAACACAAGCAAGTGATTTTATTCTTAAAATAAACATTCAGAAAAACATTTGTACATACAAAATGAAAGAGTGTGTAATACACACACACACACAAACACACACGTGCGCACGCACCACACACACATTGTTCACACAAACTTTGTTCACACAAACAGCTTATATCTGCTGTATTTTGAAAACTCTCAAGAAACTCTGAATTCAACAACAAGTAGTCTTTTCCTGACAAACACGTTTGAGCCAGCTATTACCAGTCTTCTGCCCAAAACACATTTTCTCCTATCGCGGCTTCTACTAACTCCATAGTAAAATGAGCCACAGAACCATATTGAAAACAAGCAGATTTTAAATCTTTTACAGTTTTGAATGAAATGGGGGAAACATTCGCCAGTCCTTGAGCATAGATAACATCCTGGAATTCCTAAATCTACTCCCCTTTTGTTGCTAATGACTCATACACTTGCTCCCAGGCTACCCCCTTTGCCAATTGTTTCATCCCAGCAGGACGGCTGAGTCTCCAGGCACCAGGTTTCTAAGTCCTAGATCCTTATCATGATAATGTATTGACCGCCCTCTAACTGCTTCTGCTTGCTTTCAAAGCCCTCAGGTTCACTTTCCAGCGGCTTCTGGGGCTTCAGTGGTGGAGGGGGAGGAGCTGGAGGCTCAGCAGCAACTTTTCTTTCAATTTTGTTTGAGCATGCAACCAAATTATTCTCACCCCAGAGTCCTTCATGCTTAGGATCCAGGCTATCCCTAATATTTACAGTCCCATCCTCAGTAAACCAAAGACATATCTTACCCACAAATTCTGAAAACTTCTCTAATCATTGGTAACTTATATTTGTTCCTTTAGCTTATAACACATTTTGAAACATATTTACATACATACATTATTTACTAGAAATCTGTCCCATTATTTATTACTTCCAACTTTTCACCACTTACTCTTAATTTTCTCTAAATATTCACGGCCGTGCTATTCAGTGGTGTCTGTCATGGGATCCTTTGTTTTTAATCACAACTTTTGACCTTTACTCCCCATGCCTTTAAGGCCTCTTTCAATTGTTTCACATAAATCTGATGCCTGCTTAATTCTTGACCCATCTTTAGGCGCTCTCACCTTCAGTCTCGCCGCAGCAGGTTCCCATGGCGGCCGAAGGAATTTTCTTCCACTTTAACTCGCCAGCTTATTCCTGCACCTTCATTCCTCACTTTATGCCTCATATCCAGCTCACACGTTGGGCGCCAGTTGCCCCGTCCCGCGGGACATTCACCGTGGGTCCTGGAGGAGAGAGTGGGAATTGGGGGGGTACAAGAGGCATGGAGAATGAGGACAAGACAATATCCTGGTCAAGTCCTGTTTATTGAGTGGAAAGTTATAGCTTATATAGGCCAGGGAAAGGGAAACAAGCCGCAAGTGTTTCCCTGAGAACACTAGTGGGGGAAACAAAACGCAGATGTTTCCCTGAGAACAATGGTGGGGGAATCAGGATGCAGATGTATATATATAATCATTACACATATGTTTACCCAAGGTTGGAGCAGAGTTCATACCGGGAATAGTGACCGCAGAACAGAATCATGCAGACAGATAGAGACTTCCTTATCTATGTCTGGCAAGATGAGTATGTCAAACACAGCTGCAGTGCTGTAGGCTGGCTCAGGCTAATGAATTCCAAGTAATGACCGGGCCTCATGGCTCCGGGCAGGTCCTAATAAATTCCAAGTAATGACCGGGCCTCATGGCTCCGGACAAAGGGCCAGACCCCTTCTAGGGTCCCTTGGAAGCCTTTACTAAGGACAGCATAGGTTTCTTCTGTTTACAAAGCTTACTCCACCCATCTTGCTGCCCAGTTAAGAAGTGTCAGTCTGTGGAAGCTGGCAGCCAGCCCATTGGAGTTATCCACACCAACCAGAAAGATGTGGGGGAACCCTCATATCAAAAAGTGTACAGACATCCCAAAGACTTACATACCCAAATTGATCCTTTGCCTCGCTTGGACTCGGCTCCTTCTACCCTCCTGCTGCTCTGGACTCTTTTGCTCTCACCTCTTCTCTCTACCTTGAAGGCGGACTCTCCCTCCAGCTTGGATTTCTTCTGCCAGTTCTGCATCAGACATTAGAGTTGTTTAGCCCCTTCCTCACCAATTCTGCTGTAGTTTGTTCATGGGTCTGTATTAAGCCTAATGTTCTCCTTTATGTAATAGCGGGTCTCATGGACTTTACACCTTTTAATTTGGCTAATCCTCTGGCTTTAGACGAAGAGCCAGCTCTAACCTTTCTTACCTTACTATCTTAAACCCCTTTCACCTAATTTCTTTTGACTTCCTGTACCCTACAAACTGCACCTCTCTCAATAAATCTATAAATTAAACATCTCACTCTGTCTCTTGTCTCTGTAAAACCTACTATATGGTGGCCTGCATGGGGAGGCTGTCTAGGCTAGGACTGAAGTGGCACTTTCCTTTCCCTAGCCAGTAAAGTCCTCAGCAGCCTTTCCAGACCTCCTTCTAGCAGCCTTTCCAGACCCCCTTCTAGCAACCTTTCCGGACCCACTTCAAGCGAGCCTAACAAAGGGATCTCATCTTCAGCTAAAGACCCTCTGACAACGCATCAGTGAGTGTTGAATCCAAGGCTCCCTTCCCCAAGGTGGTCTGCTCATTTTCTCTTGGCCTTTCTGAAAATGTCCATATACCAGGAATCTTTGCTCAGTCAGGTGGCCTTCCCAGCCCCAGGGGCTTAGGTGGTAATTATTCAGTGTAAGGATCCTCTCCTGTTTTGCTACCTCATTTAAGAGAGCTCAAATTTTTGCTCAGCCTTTTAAAATGGGTTGTAAGAATTTTAAGTGTGTTGGTCCAGGTAGGCTAGAGAAATCCATAGAAACGCATGTGTATAAGGGTTTTATATAAAGAGTAATTATACATTAAGAAAGCATCCGAACCCAGCCCAGTTCAAGTTCATAAGTCTGATATTAGCCCAAGTATCCGGTACCAATCTATATAAAGTCCTCTTCAGACTTAAGAAACACATGCAATGATGCTGAATGCAGGATGATCACAGGCTAGTGGGTAGAATGTCATTGGATCCAGTGGTGGTGTAAGCATCTCAGCATTGGTAGGGTCTGCACATGACTTCTCTAGTTCCCAGGGCATGCGGTTTATCAGTGCAGTGCCATGTGTCTGGTCAGCAGAGGGTCTTTAAAGGAGTGAGCCAAAAGAGAAAGAGAGAGTCTGTCTCTTGCCTCCAAGGAGGAAATTACAAAATTCCCAGAATTGACAGGAGAAGGGCATACCCACACCTGCCACAGGGGCCATTGGTTATATTTTGATTGAAACGCTGGACTCCACCCCTTCAGTCTTAATCAAATTGACAAATGATTATATAACTACCACACGAAGCAATGGCATAAAACACCTCTGGTTAGTTTACTGGCAAACTTCTATTCCCTGGGTCTTAAATCAGTTATTCAAAGGGGAAAATGGATTTTCTTATGTAACACGGACAAATTGGACAACTCAAGATGGTTACCAGGTGGTGTACTTGATTTAAACATTATTCAAGATCTCAATAATTTCTTTTTAATCTATAAAATATAATCTGATATTCCATATATCCAAGTTTTTTGTCTCCTTTGTGCTCAACCTCATTTATGTCAGAATTGTTCCCCTATCCAAGTTCTGGTTCAGGAAAATGTTCCTCTCTCAGACTAAGAATCAGTCTTTGATCCTTCGGATCACGCTGTGCAGCCAATTTCAGTGCCTATTGTCTCTGACTAAACTGCTGCTGGGCTTTCTTTCTCCCCTCCCCCTTACACCCCCTCCAGGTCTCTCCAACCCCCCTGGATACTGTTGCAATCTCCCTGCTGTCAGACTATAACCCTCTATTTTGCTATAGTGTCTCATTCTTCTTCAGTCTTCCTCCTCACCACCTCCTACCACTCCTGCCTTGTCTCACCACCTCTGAGCCTACAAAGTGTAATCCAATATCCCCTCCCGTTACCTCATACAAAATTTTACCCAAATTCCTCCCTTGCCCATACCATGATTGTCTACTCCTCCCACCCTTGCCATGTTCTAAAACATCTGACACCTGTCCCCTACTGCCCGCACCATCTCTGCCTCTCACTCTTTGATGTTCAGTTCTCTCCAGCACAAAGACAGCAGCTTCAAATCCACAGGATCCATCCTCAATCCTGTCCCCCTCATTCCCCTCTGTGATGTCCCAGGACCAGAGAGGCTTGTAAAAGTTCAGATCCCTTTCTTGTTAAATTATTTATCAGTCTTAGGAAAACATCTTGGAGTTATACGTTGGACCCAGACACTTACATTAAAGAATTTAAATATCGGCTTTGCAGATGCCACTGCCTGAATTTGTAGTCTTTCTGGCCCTGTTGTGTCCAGCCATGGTCAACTCTGAGGTTTTTTTGATAGCTCTCGACAGCAAGCTCTTTTGCTTCATCTCTTTTGAGCTGTGTGCAGACAAAGTCCCAAAGACAGCAGAAAACTTCCATACTGTGAGCACTGGGGAGAAAGGTTTTGGTTATGTAGGGTCCTGCTTTCATAGAATCATTCCAGGGATTATGTGCCAGGGTGGTGACTTCACACGCCATAATAACACTAGTGGCAAGTCCATCTATGGAGAGAAATTTGAAGATGAGAACTTCATCCTGAAGCACACAGGTCCTGGCATCCTGTCTATGGCAAATGCTGGGCCCAATTTGAATGGTTCCCAGATTTCTATCTGCACCACTAAGACTGAATGGTTGGATGGCAAGCACGTGGTCTTCGGTCAGATGAAAGGAGGAAGCCATGGAGTGTTTTAGTTCCAGAAATGGCAAGACCAGCAAGAAGGTCACCATTGTTGACTATGGACAATTCTAATTAAATTTGATCTGGATTTTCATGTTTTAAGCACCAGACCATTCCTTGTATAGCTTGGGAAATCACCCTTCTATTCCCAATGTGCTTGCAGTGTGGTTTAATCTTGTGCTCTCACGCCACTTCTTTGGGTTTCCTACTTCCCTTATTGCCCCTGAGTCCAGCTGTAAAACAGAGTTAAGTTTATGATTATGAAATAAAAGATAAACAATTTTTAAAAGAATTTAAATATCTATCTCAGTCATATGATCTTACTTGGCATGACATCTATATGATTTTAACAACTGCCTTGACCTCTGAAGATGGGGAGAGATTTAGATAGCTGCACAAAGAGAGGTGATGAAGGGCATGCCCAGAATTGGGATAAGCCCGTAGACTTCAAGGCAGTCCCAAGCACAACCCTGCTTGGAATTATCAGATGGTCATGAGCACCTTATTCTTCAAAATGATATGATTTTTATCTCATTGAGGGCTTGCTGAAAGCCTCAACTAAGGCAGACAGTTAATGACAAAATTAGGGAAATCATTTGGGAACTAAATGAAAATTCTACCAAATTTCTGTCACATCTTCCAGAAGTTTTAAGTATACCAAAGTAGACCCTACTACACCAGAAGGGATCATTGTACTTCACTCAAATTTCATCTCACAATCAGCTCCAGACGTTAAAATAAAACTTTAAAAAGGTTAGAATGTGGACCCCAGACTTCAGAGTAAGACCATCTCAGTGCAGCATTCAAAGTTTTCAACAATGGGGAGGATCAGGAAAAGTTATATAAGCTACAAAGAGATAAGGTTAAATGTCAAATGTTAGCAAGTGCCCTCCAGGGCAGAGTGGGTGTGACTAAACTAGTTATTGGGCCGCACAAGAGTGTGCCATGAGGACCTTGCTCCACATCTGTGACCTCCAAGAAGGCCATGTCCATACAATGAATAGAAAGGTCACTGGGGAAATGACTGCCCAACTCAACAGAGAGTGGGTGGAATAGTTTATCCCACTAGACCTTCGTAGCACCCTGCTCAAGGTGCCTCAGTGTTAGAGCTGCTTGGCTTGGCCTTGGAGGATTGATGGTACCCAGGGTGTGAGGCCCCACAGATCACCCATCTCGAGCCCAGGTAACTATCATTGTCTCAAGAAAGCCCATTTCTTTCCTTTTAGAAGCTGGATCTGAGATACAGCTTTCTCATTGTTTCTTTCCTCCTGCAAAGGTACTACTACTGGTCGAGGACCTGGGCCTGCCCTTTCCTTTTTCCCTTGCTGAAGAAGATTTTCAGCTACATATTTTCATGTTTTTCTTCAGACTGAACACTTCATACATAAACAAACCAAAGAGAGTTGCTTCTGGACATAATTTCAGATGTATTCTGGCCTGTGCCAGTTAAATGTAGATTTTTATTAATGCATACCTAGCCTTTCAGTGATTTTTGTTCTGCTAAGGGTCGGGAGAGGTAAGTTTGGTTGCATTTTGTCAGTGATTACTCTCCAGCTACCCTAGTCACCATCAAGGGATTAGAAGGAAATCAATTTTTGTTTATTATCTACATCTTAAGACATGTTCTGCAATAAAACAAGTATTTTCATAAGTCTGTGCTTCTGGGAGATCCTATTCACTTTAACACAAGAAGTTTTAAATTATTAAATATTTTAGAAAAACCTTTATGCAGTTTAAATATTATCTAAGAATTATATTCCAGCAAAGTTAAGACTTTGGTGTTTTTCTCTCCTAATGGGAACTCTCTCACTAAAAATATATTTATTGTTCTTGTTTTTAATATTACAACTTTGTTGAAAATTTTACAGTATGGTCATGCTTGTTTCTGTGATTTCTGGTAATAAGAATGTGAATGCTTCCCCCCCCTCACTTTTTTATTTCAACCCAAGTAGTAACTTACATTAAAAAACCAGAAACGGGGAGCGTGGGGAGGGAGGGGGAATAAAAAAGACCTGATGCAAAGGGCTTAAGTGGAGAGCAAATGCTTTGAAAATGATTAGGGAAAAGAATGTACGGATGTGCTTTATACAATTGATGTATGTATATGTATGGATTGTGATAAGAGTTGTATGAGCCCCTAATAAAATGTTTTAAAAAATGGAGAAAGAGAAGAAAAAACCAGAAACAAGAAACAAATGTATAAAAACAGATAAATTGAGGTATACACATGTTCCTGCTCTAAGGTATTGAACATTAAAATCTATTCATGTTGGCTAGATATAAACTTATGGGTCTATTGTCACATAAATGAAATAAATTGAAAAAAGCTAAGCAAGTGAGCATACATTCTGCCTTAAATCATCTATATATAAATCACTTTTGTATGAAACAATATGAAGAGACCTGTATTCTGTGTATCACAATCACATAATAATAAATCATTTCCAAGCACTATTCCCATCAATTCTGCTGGTATATTCATTTATGTGTATGGTGGGATAGTGAGCATTTTGAAATTATCCAACCATATTTGCTGCTGTGTAATAGGAAGTTATGCAAATAGACTCCCTCCCTCCTTTCTGCTAATAAAATCCACACCATTCCCAACCATACAGTTCTGGTAGAAGATCCACAGTACCATAGTTCCCAGGTATCCCCATTCAGTAGTTTGTATGAACATAAGAGTCATCTCACTCAGGTATTGTAACAAGTCATTTTATTGAGAGCTAGTGTGTGTGAGTGGCTATGAACAGGAGACTGGAAATGTGTGATGGTTTTCATGACCAACATATACTGTGTTTGCAAGTGTCAACACTAATGTGCAACTGGTTGAGTCTGACGAGACTTGAGGGAGCATAAAATGTCTTTGTGATTCTCTTGTGAAATCTCTGGATTCACTTTGAGTAGCACTGCCGTGACCTGTATCAGCCATGCTCCAAGCCTACTGTGGGTCTCACATATTAGTACTGTTGTTATCGCGTATTATACAGATTCTATGAAAGCTGGTGTACCATCTCCAGAAACATTACCATGAACACACTGTATCAGTGAATGGACAGTCTAAAAGTCAATCACACATCCATGTATTACGGTGGGGAAGACACACTGAGGAAAGTCAGTGTGAGTACAGATACGAACCACGCATGCAGGGAGGGAGCTGTGTTGCAGGGCACTGTAAGGGCCTGAAAGAAGAATTCTGACTCTGGAGTGTTTGGGGAGGGAGTTTCAAGTCTGTTTTCTTATTTCAATTCAGGGTTCTTCATCTCACAGTTTCCCACTTGGAATCTATATTTTTTGATTCAGTGCCTACTCTTGGTATCTGTGAATTCAAAGTTCTAAGAAGAGAAAACATTCTCTTGGAGAGAAAAACACAAATGAGCTTGTTCCATAGGGAGTGAATATTACTCTGCCAGGGGCGATCAGCATATGTTTTGAGAAGGTCAGTGTGTTAGTCCGGGTGGACTATATAAAGAAATTCATAGATATTCCTATGTGTATAGAAAAAGCCATATATAAAGAGAAAACATACCAGCCCAGTTCAGATCAAACCTTAAGTCCAATATTAGCCCATATGTCTGATACCAGTCTCTAAATTCCACTTCAGATTCATGCAACACATGCAACAGTGCTGAGTGAAGGCACACCACAGGCTAGGAGGTGGAAGGTCTTGTGGATCCAGTGCCATTGAAAGCATATTAGTGCTGGCATGGGTCTGTCCCTATGGCTCCTCCAGCTCCAAGGCTCTGGCTGATACTTGCATAGCTCCATGTGGCTTGTCAACAGGAATGCCTTGCAGGGAGAGAGAGTATCTGTCCTCCAGTGAGCTATTTATCTCCTTTATACCTCCAAATGAGGTCATTAAGCTGTGACCTGATTGACAGGCTAGACTTCATTCCTTTGCAAGTTGACAGGAGATCATGTAACTGCCATAGTTGGAAAACCTTTCAGGCAGACTCAGTGGACTCTCTGGGTGGTGCTGTTAAGGATTGAACTAATGACTGTAAAGTTGATGGTTTGAAATTGGTTTGTCATTTTTTTCAAGTAAAATTTTAAAAGTTGCTTTTCGCCCAAACAAATTCTGCTAACACGGATAGTTTCCAACTCATAGTAATCCTATAGGATAGACTAGAACTTCTATAAGATTTTCAAGCCTGTATTTCACTTGGTGGATCCGAATGATTGACTTCATTTTAACAGCTGAGCAAATCACCACTGTGCAACTGGAGTTGGTAGTTCTAACCTATCCATCCAGATGAAATTTTAAAAATATTCTGTCAAATAATCATCATAGTTTAAAATTATATATTTCAGAAAGCCTTGCTGTTTTTCTTCCTAACTCTACCCCTAGATCAGGGGTTAGCAAATTTCCATTTTGAAAAAGGCCTGAAAACCATAATTTATTATTCATTAGTTATAGAGTCTTGGAGACAATTACTGAACCCTACTAATTGAGTGTAAAAGCAACAGCAGGCAGTAGTGAAGGACATAGCTGTGTGTTAATAGAATTTTATTCACAAAGAGAAAAACGGCCATGAGCCTGTTAACCAAAGCCCTACCTGAAGGTCTGTGTAAGTAACAGACAATCTCTTTCTTAAAAAAAAAAATTATTGGAACTTCATGCACATATGCTACAATTCAATAATTCAATCATATCAAGAAGAGGCATACAGCTGTCTGTCTTCTCTGCACTAAAAGCAGCTCCCCTGACACTGCCCCTCATCCCTTAAAAATGTATCCCTAATAAAATGTAAAAGAAGAAAAGAGAAAAAAATGATTAGGGCAAAGACTGTACAGATGTGCTTTATACAATTGATGTATGTATATGTATGAACTGTGAAAAGAATTGTATCAGCCCCAATAAATTGTTAAAATTTAAAAAAAAATGTATGCCTGCACCAAATTCGTCTCCACCCCTTTCCTGGTCAGGAGCATCTCCCAGTTGTTGACTTGACCTTTGTCTGTGTTGGTGCAGAAATAGCCGGAGACACTGACAGATGAGCACTTCATCAGCTCGACATCAGCTTCTAAGCCAGCAAGGACATTGGCACAGCAGCCAAGTTCTTTGGGGCTGGGGCTGCCACAGTTGGCGTGGCGGCATTGGGACTGGGTTTGGGAGCCTCATCCTTGGTGTGCCAGGCACCCTTCTCTGAAGCAGCAGCTCTTCTATGTCATCCTGGGCTTTGCCTTCTCAAAGGCCGTGGAGCTTTTCTGCCTAATGGTGGCCTTCCTCATCTTTGCCACGTGAAGGAGTCGTATCCACCCCCCGCAGTTCTTAGTCCCACGTCTGTCTGCCCAGTATGTTCCTTTCCCTGCACCTCCCCGGTCAGCCTGTGGATAGTAATTAGCTCAGGGTATGTCAGAGGGAATGGCAAATACATACTGTATCAATAAAGATGTTTCTTGGGGGTGGGGGGAAGGCATACAATCATTATCAATCCAAATTTTTCTTCTTTATACTCATGGTTAGTCCTATCATATTTTTAATTTGGTAAGGTATACACAAAAAAAATCCCCAATTCAACAATGATTACATGTATAATTCAGTGCCTTTGATTATACTCTTCATATATTACTTTTTCAACTATTATTGATATCTTTTTCCAAATTATCCCACCACCATTAATATAAACTGAATACCCCCTAATAACCATTTCTCCTTCACCCATGGTAACCATTGGTCAAACTTTGTTTATTTAATGTAGGGTTTCTTGATATATTCACATATAATAAACTTACGTAGTTAAATCGCTTTTTAGGAGTAGTAAGTATATATGTATATACACACACAGCATAACGAATTCTTATGTTCCCTCTTCTCTTGCATTCATTCTTTGCTCCCCAAATCCCCTCACCCTCCTGACTCCTCTGCTCCCCACATGCCCCATAGACCATTACATTAGATATTGTCTCTATGCATCCATTCCAGTGCTTTACAAACCTGGAAACCCAATAGAAACAATAAAACACAAAAACAAAATAAAACAGCAAGAAGAAATTAATATAAAAATGAAAATAAAGAGTAACAAAGAAAAGATCACCCTCAGTATTTTAAAGTCCAGAGGGGGAAAAATTGCTGTGGAACAAGTGAAAAATATTTGACCCTAGAGAAAATTCAGGTTGGGTGAAGAGGTAGGTCAACTGACCAAGTATATTATTCCATGGTCTGATCCACCATGATCAAGTTTACAATCATCTCTGTCTGGTAATAAAGCTTGTCAAGGGGATCTGCCAAAGGCCCAATATGACTAGATATTCTCCAGATGGACTTTGAGTTCCAACTGCCCACTTAGCTTCTTACAAATTGGAGGTTCACAATTTGAGCGCTGAAACTTTTCCCTTCATCATACTTGGATTTTGTTGTCACTGTCTTTGGATCACATGGGCTGATGTGCTTCTTCAGTGTGGACTTACTTGACACCTCACTGAGATGGCTGCTTGTTTGAAGACAAGACTTTAAGATCCCAGGTAATTGATAGCCTTGTGCCATTTGCTTTCTTCACCACACTTTGCTCTAATGCCCTTATCTTCAGTGATCTCCTCATGAAGGCGAGGATTGTGCAGAGCCATGTTATAAGATCCTGTACTCAGATTATGGTCACCTAGAGAACTGATTAGCTAAATCTTGTCACAAACCATGGGCATTTCTGACTCGTAACTGAAAAGTGACAGGTGAGACTCCACAACCACCGAGGCAGGTGAGAAGGAGGAAATGAGAAGGGAAGAAGGTGCTCCCTCTCTTTTTTTCATGTTCTTTATTTTTAGTTGTATCTTTATATTATTATTTCTTTCTGTTTGTCTCCTGTTTGGAGCACAGAAGAAGTGGATTCATAGAGACAATCACTGAGGCAATGGTTTATCTGGAAGGGGAGGGAGAGGGTAATTGGGGAGTGATCAGTGGGCAAGGAGGCAGGATCGCATTGGAGCTGATTGTGACGATGCATATGGAACTATTTTTAGAGGTGGTTTAATGATAGAAGTGTGAATATTATATCAAGAAAATTATTTTTATTTTTTTAACTCCAATGTTTATTTTATTGGCAACTTAAAATGCAAAGCACTTTATTTGTAAACCTAACATCTGAGTTAAATAAAAATAGTCTGCTGAAGCTGAGGGTGCGCACTGCGTGAGGGAAACATGCTACAACTTCCAGTGGGCGGGACACCGCAGAGGTGAGGGCCTGTGCTGAGGGGCTGACCGATCGACCTGCGCTAACATCCCTTTCCTTCCCCGCCCCTTAGTAAGGGGTGACATTCTGAAGATGGTTTGGTTGGTCTTAGGCAGCCGGCTTCATGCCAAACGTCTCCTGGGAGGCGTAGACCATGTGCAGGAAGCCGTCTTCATCCCGCTCGCTCTCGCACACCTCAGAAATGGGCGTGGACACATTCCCAATGCTGTGGCCGCTAACCAGCAGGAAGAAGGCCTGGTTGGCGTTCAGTTGCAGGCGCCTTTGTATGATTTTGATGAGCTCGCTCATGTTGACGTGATCGGGGACGAGGAACTTGGTTTTATCCAGCACAGGAAGCTGCTTCTCACCCTTGTATCTTTCTATTATCACCGGGATTTTAGTAGGATGTTGTTCTCGGATAAGCCGGACATCTTCCACTCTGTTCAAATGAGCGGCTCTGCTTGTAGGTCTTCTCAGACGGCATAGCGCGGGACGGTGGCGGCGGCGTCAGACGGTAGCTCAGACTAGGACGACAGCAACTTCCCCTGTCAAGAAAATTATTTTTAAACAGAAACCAAACTTTACTATGCGTGAAGGAGGAAGAGTTTTTGCTTAGGTGGCAGTGAATTAATTTTAATGTTTGTGGAACAATTCACAGGAGGATACAATAATTGGTTGTACAACATAAAAAGAATGGTCAATGGCACCGAATCACACATGTAGAAGTTGTTCAATTAGTGACTTCTTTGTTGTGTGTATTTTTGAAAAATGTGAAAATATTACATAAATACTAATGATTATGGGGGGGAGAAAATATTCTAAAATTGATCGTGGTAAAGATTTTACAACCCTTTTATTTAATCACTGAATTGTATAATATGTGGATAAAGTATCATTAAAATGTGTGTTTTTAAGAGACGTGGATGTTCAGAAATATTCATCATTTTACCCTCACTTTAACCCAACAGCCTGAATTTCTCATAGACTGCCCTTGTCCTTAGGATAGGACTCAGCTCCCCAGAGAGAAAGTGGAATATTCCAAGGAAAATGGCATCCTCGGGAATTTCCTTCATTGTGGTTCACGTCTCAGGCCAACCACATGCATTTCTACCAAACTACCCATGGTTTCAGGGAGGACTTGTTTGTCCACAGTCAGTGCAAATGATGAAGGGGAGAGATTGAATCATAGAACATGGGTCAGGAAAATCCCCTCTAGGGGCCATCACTCAGCTGTTCCTACTTAGAACCATCCTGCTCCTGTTTCCACAAACCCAGCACACATGAATCACCTGCAGTGTAAAATATGGCAGCAGAACTCCACGTCACATGTGAAGGTCAGGTTTTGGGGCCTTCATCCTTCCCATGTTGATCAGAGATGCCTGTGGAGGTAACACCCTTCCGGATTCTTCTTGGTGACACGAATGTCCTACCCTGTGAGCACTTTCAATGTCAAAAATAGTGCTTTCCATCTTAGAACTCTTAAATTTGCGCTCCCCTTTCCCCCTTTTTCCTAGGTGTGATCGTGCAGGTAGAGCTGCTACAGACCAGTCATGGGTTGGGAACACTTTCTCAGACGGCTATCTCTCACTGCCATGTCTGCAGCTAGCAAGTTTCTAGATCTATCAGGCTCTGAGAAACAAAGCCTGAATTATGTAGCAAAGAAGCCTAGTGATGGCAGTTTTAGCAACAACCCTGTCTTCTCAAATCAATGCACTGCAACCACGAACAATCTGAAACCTGGGGACACTGGCATGTATTCTGTGAAAAGTACCAGGAGACACTGAAGGGGAAGTGATCAAACATCTCAAGTGTCAGGAGACCAAGAGGGCAGCAGAGGAAGCTCAGGTACATGGGACCCAGTTTTTGCCATGGGAGCAAGTGCAGGGTGCTGAGTGTTTGTTTCCTTTTGTGTCTAGACTTTCCCAATTTACCCAAGTCCAGAGCCTCTCCAGGGACTCCTCAGCAAGTACAGTCCAAATATCTCTTTTATTTTCCTGCCAGGAAGATACTGAAAATGAAAATCTGTCATTCTTTCTAAGAAGACGGGAGAAACACATCAAACTTTGGATAAGTTGAAATCAATCCCAGAAGGACCAGTGGTCTCTATACCATTAAATTCTGACCTCAATGAGCTTCTTTCAACATATTCAGTTTCTCTCCATCCTTATAGTTCAGCCAAATGCCAGTAGATTGACACTGTATTGTGTTCATCTCAGCCCAAATATCTTTTGAAGAGAACACAAAACATGTTTTTACAATTCTTGAAATAGTTGATAATTGTATATCATTTTGAAAGTTGGAGAAACTGAAGTTTTGAGATTCTGAATAAAGCATCAAAGTGCCTCATGGTCATTAGGAAGCATATAGTATTAGAGAGCATAATACCATCAAGTGGCCATCTAGCTCAGAAGCAACAAAACCCACATGGAA
Source organism: Tenrec ecaudatus (assembly GCF_050624435.1). Taxonomy (NCBI): domain Eukaryota; kingdom Metazoa; phylum Chordata; class Mammalia; order Afrosoricida; family Tenrecidae; genus Tenrec; species Tenrec ecaudatus. Next base: position 122,086,296 of record NC_134542.1, read on the forward strand.
GAAGCACACCAGCCTGTGCGATCACGAGGTGTCGAAGGGATCAGGTATCATCAGAAAAAAAATCTTACCATAGTGAATGAGGGGAGAAGTGCAGAGTGGAGACCCAAAGCCCATTTGTCGGCCAATGGAGATCCCCTTGCAGAGGGCTCTAGGGGAGGAGATGAGTCAGTCAGGGTGTAATGTAGCACCAGTGAAGAATACAGCTTTCCTCTAGTTCCTAAATGCTTTCTTCCCCATCCCCGCCATCATGATCCGAATTCTACCTTGAAAGTCTGGCTAGACCAGAGGATGTACACTGGTGCAGATGGGCAGCTGGAGGCACAGGGAATCCAGGGTGGATGATACCTTCAGGACCAGGGGTGTGAGTGGCAATACTGGGAGGGTAGAGGGAGAGTGTGTTGGAAAGAGGGAAGCAATTACAGGGATCTGCATGTGACCTCCTCCCTGGGGGACGGACAACAGAAAGGGGGGTGAAAGGAGACATCGGACAGGGCAGGATGTGACAAAATAATAATTTATAAATTATCAAAGGTTAATGAGGGAGAGGGGGTCGGGGAGGGAGGGGGAAAAAAGATCTGATGCCAAGGGTTTAAGTGGAGAGCAAATGCTTTGAAAATGATGAGGGCAATTCATGTACAGACGTGCTTTACACAATTGACGTGTGTATGGATTGTGATGAGAGTTGTATGAGCCCCAATAAAACATTTAAAAAAAGCAAAATACCCAGATTTGGAGAACACAATCAACTGCTCAAATATGGGACTTCTTTCGAGGCAATGGAAGACTCCCTGGAAACTTCCCAATGTGTTATGCAAATTTGCAAACAGCTTTGGCTTCTCTGAAGGATGCAGAGAGCTTCAGCATCTATAGAAATTCTAAGGTTAACTCGGTACCTTCAAGTGCTTGGTGTGCAGAGGCCTTGTGAAGGGAAGGTAACTTGGGAGCCAGTCTCATATCCAACTCAAGGGAACAATTAAGGGCAGGTCCTGAGAGGGCTGGGGAAGGCTTTCCTTTTAGCATATGGATTTTCCTCTTCCAAAAGTTAACATAAAACCGCATTAGATAAGGGTGCTTGAGTCAGATTAAATATCTAATTCTACCAGGAATATTTAACTGGTTCAGTAAAAGAACGAGGACCACACTTAAAGAGGTGGAGAGGGGCCCTGCATTTTTAGGAAGTGTCTCTAACTGTGGTTGACATTTCCATTAAGTCAATTCTTTCTCATAAGGACCCTATAGAACAGAGTAGGGCTGCCCTTATAGGCTTCTGAGGCTGTACACCTTAATGGGAGTAAGAGCATTACATTTTTCTTGCAGAGCAATTGGTGATTTAGAATGACACACCTTTTAGCAGCCCACTGAATAATGAACCAAACCCACATGGCTCTCCAAGATACCTAGAACATTCTTATCTACTCTGGGAGTGACCCTCTTAGTAGTCATTCAACTTCACTTATGGATATATAGGCAGAGGGTATTCAAATAGAGCCCCCCCTCTGCTGATGAGAGCCACCCAGCCCCACCTCTGAAAGTCTTGCAGAGGTGCCCAGCGCTGGAATTTCCAGGTGACCCCATTCAGGACATAACACATTAAGTCATTATAGAGTCTGGATTGTGCTGACTTTTACTTCCTGGAATTTTAAAAGATGATTTGATGGATAGCAACTGTGTATAAGTGGACATGAGTTACAGACAGTGAATATGATAACCAGGATGTTTGTGTGTTTTCTAGTGTCCAGTGAGAGATGTAGCTGGAGGAATCTGAGGGAGACTTGAGGCAGCCTGAGGCTTCTCTGAGACTCTCTTTTGCAGTCTCTGCATTCACTATCTGTCGCTTTAATATTTACTGGGTCTGCCTAGATCCAGAGAAGGGGCTGCAGTGGGTTTCATACATTTATAGTGTTGGTAGGATATCCCACACAGACTATGAAGGGCTAACTCACTGTCAGGGGAAGCCAGCCCCTAACACATCATTATGGGTCCGGTAGGTGCAACTGTACAACAATAATAAGTAAAAGTCATAGTAAAGTTATGGAGAGCATGAGAGATAGAAAAGAACTATTGAAATAAATGGAGTCAGACACAATTCATGGTAGCATGCTCACCCTGCTTGGTGATCCACGTGGAGGGAGGGAGAATGTTTAATGCTAACCCGGGCTTGTTATCTTCTCTGGGGACATTCAAACCCCCTAATTACAGATGAGGACATATGTCACAGAAAGGGGCTGTGCTATAGGTAATACAGTAATGAGAGGGGGTGGTCTAGGGACATACATGTAATAGGAAGAGGAGGGATTGGGAGTATATATGTGACAAGATGGGCAGATCCTAGGTTTAGGATGACAGTTTAACTTTGACTTTTCTCTGGATCTCCATAGGAACCATTATCAGTAGGGTGTAAACCACCTACTGGAACCAAATAGATGACTGCAGGCGTCCATTGTCTTTCACAGCAAGGAGTGGGGCCCACTGCAGTCTGGCAACAGATTGCCCTCAGGGAGGATGCCTGTAAGCATCTGACATCCTCCCAAAATATAGATATAGTTAAAAATTATTTCCAGAGACAACAGGAAGAACACACGATATCCTCAAATGGACAACCTGAAATTCAAGGAAACAGCCATGTCTGACTCTGCAGAAGACACACAGTGAGGGGAACTGGAGGTTAATGCAGGCATAAATGTTCCCTGGTGGGAGGGCATGGCTGCAGGGGCTCTCCAGACTCACAAAGCACAAGACCCAGAGGTGGAGCATCACCACTGGCTTCCTGTGTGTCTAGGGATTCTTGTCCATTTCAGTATCCCGCAGGGAAATGGTGGATCTCCTCACTTCTATCAGCACTATGAGCCAACCTCCCTATAATGATATGATGATTTTGAACTTAGTTTCTGTTCTTTTCTCATCTTCAATCCCCTATACTTCCCATATTCATTGGTAATTCCTATGTCTAGGTTTAATTCTCTTCATCCCATCTGTTTCCTCAATCACTTTCTCCCTTGCATTTAATTCCCCTCCTTTAATCCCTCCTAACCAGGGACAACTGAACCTGCTGTTCGCAGGATCTAACTATATTATTATTATATATTTTCGGACAAAAGAGCACTGAAAGAGCTTATCACCAGTAGATCTGTCCAAAGTCAAGTCATCCTGTCTCCATTCACACAATCAGGAATTTTCCTTTCTGAGTTCATTCATTGTCATAATTCACAACGCCTGTCTGCCCCTGTTCACCGCAGACTCATTTGAGAGTCAATCATTTCTCTGAATTCAAATTTGGTGTTTTGTTTCATTTAGTAGTTGTGAATATTGATACAAAGATGGGAAGGGAAAGACAAAGCACCTCTTATTCTGAATCTCAATTTTCATCCACAGAACTCACCTCCCTTCCTGTCCTGTGTCCCCTTCCCATGGACTATACAAGTCCTATTCATTTCAGGGCATCCACTGGTTCCCTACACATTCAGTGGATGGCAGTACCTCCAAATATCACTCCAGATCAGAATATCTTTCTCTAGAGACATGCCAGAGACTGAAATTCCCTCTGCTAGCTCTATGACTGCTATAGTTATGGTCACATATTTCTGAGTCAGACACACACACAGAGGGAAAGGCAGTCGGAGCCTGGACACAAACCCCAATGGAGGGAGAGGGCTGGACTTCAGGGATTACTCAAGATACAAAGATAACACGGACCCACATGGATGAAAATGCAGAGGAGCATAAGAGGAATTTGTTCAAACAAACAAACAAACAAACAAAAAGCCTATTTTCTGCAGATAAATGTCTTTGCCACTTAGATATAGTTAAAAATTATTGTTCCATTATAGTGGGACAAGAGGAAAGTAAAAGGAAATAGAGGAAAGAGCTAGGAGGCAAAGGGCATTTATAGAGGTCTAAATAAAGGCATGTACATATTTAAATATATGTAGGAGGATGTGAAAATAGATCTATGTGCACATATGCATAGATTTAGTATTAAGGTAGCAGATGGACATTGGGCCTCTACTCCAGTACTCCCTCAATGCAAGAATACTTTGTTTTATCAAACTGGCATTCCATGATGCTCACCTTCCTGACACAATCGCTGAAGACAAAGTTTGTACATAAGTAAAAGTGGCGAAGAAAGCTGATGGTGCCCGGCTATCAAAAGACAGGTCTTAAAGACTGAAGGTAAACGAGCAGCCATCTAGCTCAGAAGCAGCAAAGCCCACATGGAAGAAGCACACCAGCCTGTGTGATCATGAGGTGTGAAGAGATCAGATATCAGGCATCAAAGAACAAAAAAGTCATATAGTGAATGAAGGGGAGTACGGAGTGGGGACCCAGTGCCCATCTGTAGGCAATTGGACATCCCCTATGAAAGGGTCACGGGGAATCGACAAGCCAGTCAGGGTGCAGTGTCGCAATGATGAAACACAACTTTCCTCTAGTTCCTAAAAGCTTCCTTCCATTCCCCTGACCCTCCCCCCACTATCATGATCCCAATTCTACTTTCCAAATCTGGCTATATCAGAAGATGTATACTGGTACAGATAGGAACTGGAAAAAAGGAGGGGGGAAAAAGGCAGGGGCTTAAGTGGAGAGCGAATGTTTTAAGAATGAGGAGGGCAATGAATGTAAAAATGTGCTTTACACAATTAATGTATGTATGGATTGTAATAAGAGTTGTATGAGCCCCTAATAAAATGATTAAATATTTTTAAAATGAAAAAAAAAAGATTATAGTTCCAACCTGGCCGACAAACATATGTGAGGTTGATAAAAGGGTAGAGAGAGAAATCAGTGAGGTTTGCCTTTCTACTTCTCTGGTCTCTTGCTTTCTGATGCTTGCACCAGGGTGCAGCTGCCTTACCCAGTTCCCTGCGTCAACTGGCAAGGCTCACTTCCTGTGAGACATCCCTGAGAAGTAGCCACATGGACCTCCCCTGATGCAGCCCTGGGTGCTTAGCAGCAGCCTGGAGACAACTGCCAGCATGTTATATATTTCTCTGTGTTTGGTTTTGCTAATATATATGTCCTACCCTTTGATGTAATATGTAATACTATGTGATAGAACTTGTAGTCTTGTCTGCATTGCTTTTATTGTTTAGTTCTAGTATATTTTAGGGTGTGTTTTTTATCTTTTTATGTAAATGCATATGTATTTATTATTGAGTGGGTACTGTATGAAGGTTTGTTCTAGTATGCATGTATATGCTAATTTGTTCAAAATATGCATATGTATATTACTGTGACTGTGAAAATACAAATATAATTATGCGAGTTTCTGTGCATGTGTTCCCGTTTAGTATATATGTTACTGTGTCTTGGTAATATGTATGCATTAGTGTTTGTATATTTTGCTACAGGACTTTTCTTCCTCAAGCAGGAAGACTTTAGACAAGATACACTTTGAGCTCAAATCTAAGAACAATTGTGAGGATGGCTCAGGACTGGGTGGTGTTCCATTTTGTTGTACATTGGATCGCTGCATCAGAACTGAAGCATCAGTTAGCAACAGAAATATTTTACCCCATGTGTTCTCTCGTGATTTTAATAAAGAAAGGATCATAGTGTTTCACCATTGACTTTACAGTGAGAATGAAAGTTCTATGGCTGCAATCATCTGCTGGATAACTCTCTGCTCCAGCTTTTTTTTTAAGGATCCCACTGGTAATTAACATAGATAAGGCACAGAAGCTCCTGTGTAGGCCACAATATATGCACACCTGTGTGACCTGCACAATTGAACAGAGTTTTCAGCCCTGTTTGACCACTCTAAATTCTCTCCAAATCCTGATTCCAGGAGAGGTCAGTTAGGACTTCATTTCATAATAGTATTACACAAACTGAAAGTAGAGTGGTCTTCCCACAATCTATTTGCTAACAACTAGAACACTGTCCAGATATGAATGATATTGATAATCACCACCCAGAAAACCCCAGGAGTATCTCCTTTGGTGCTCCATTTGTTGACTTCTGAACAAAAAAAGAGAATGTAAACAAGGATAGAAACAGTAACTAATCCACGATTTTGTTGTAACTGAAGTGTGTGTGCTGGTGGTGTTGACAGTACAATCAAGTCCAGTGTTTGCCATTTTAGGTGAACTGTTGCCAGATGACAGCAGGATTGAGTAAAAGTTCATTTTTGATATTAGGAACATTTTCAACCACTTCTTCCAGTGTACAGGAAGGAGCATAGAGAGGTCCCAGAAGGTCAGCTTTTCATGTGATATTATAGGAGAAATCACATACTGGTAATATGCCATTTGGACCAGCTAGTAGACCCATGGTTCCATACACAATAGATTTCCTTTCAGTAACAAAAAGCATATAGACAGCTTACAGAATTAACTGAGGCACAAAGTACAGTTGGTTGTTTATTTCTTCTATGCAGCCACTTACTGGATTTAATTGGTGTTATGTGCTGATAACCTAGAAGTACCTAGGCAGTGTGTACATTCTCTCTCTTGTTCACTAGTCAGCCATAGAGATAGGCACAGCCTGGGGGTTCTCTGAGTCTGTCCAGAAAAGTCGTGGAATTTGCCTTCGCTGATTATCTCCCCTTTTCCTATTTGAGTGTTCTGTTAACATTTGTCCTCCTTTCTTATGCTTCCTGCCTCTATACATAGGTTTGGGAAGGGGCAGCCACTGCCCTGCAGCTCTCATGTGGTCCATAGAGCAAGAAGCAGAGTAACTCTGAGCATCAGGTCTCAGGAATCCATGGATGGTGGCTCATAAATGTCCACTGGAACAAAAAAAATGCAAATGCAGTCCCTCCTCCTCTGATAATGAAAGGCACTCGATGCTCTGTGTGTGCAGGTCCTTTCAGAGCATCCCTGGTCTCTACTCATCCACATCATGTCGACAGCTTTGATATGGGTTTCCCTTCTGATCACTGTCAAAGGTAATTTCCCTCCTACATCAGACTTGGTCTAAGCGCTGCAGTTTGGATTGAGTGTAGTCTCTGTTCTCTTTGTTCAGGTGTTCTCTGTGATGTCCAGCTTGTGGAGTCTGGAGCAGATGTGACACAGCCTGGGACTTCTCTGAGCTTATAATGTAAAGCCTCTGGATTTACCTTCCCTGATTATCACCTGCACTGGGTTCAGCAAGCTCCAGGGAAGGGGTTGGAGGGGGTTGTAGAAGTGAGTAATCCAAGTGGGAGTACTTAGTGGTACTCTCCCATCAGTTCAAACACGATTCACCATTTCCAGGGACAAGCCCACAAACATAGTGTCTCCAAAAATGACAGACCTGAAAGCACAGGACACAGCCATGTATTACTGTACAAGGGACACAGTGTGTGGAAGTCACAGTGAGCCCAGACACATATCTCCCAGCAGGAAATGGGTGGACCTGCAACTGGTGCTCAGTTTGCATGTAGTAAAGGAAGCCTGCTGGGAGCAGGTGCAGAGGAAGTCCAAGCTTTCCTTTTTATCTCACTCTTCACTGTTCACACTCAGCAAAAGCCTTAGATAAGAACATTAGTGCTTGTCCTTTGTAAATCCTGATTATTCTCAGATAAAAAGAGTTATCATAGGACAGTGATTTAATTTATTTAGACCTTCATTTGTCATATTTTTTCTAGCAATAATTTTTAGATAACATTTTACTGGTTATAAATCACATTTCCTCAATCCAAACCAAGTGGTATATATTGAATTTGTTCCTAATGATAGTGTTTCTATGTACAACAGAATAAAACACTGCCTGATCCTAAGCCATCATCATATTTGGCATGTCTTATCACATTGTTACAGTAACAATGCATCTTGTTTATCCTCTAATCAAAAAGCAAAATGTCATTCTCCAGGGAATGGCCCCTTCTGAAATCTTGAGCACAGTTTCTGATCTGACTGTCAACATTCAAACTTCTAAGGAATATTCTTATGGTACTTCTTCCAACACAGAATTTTATCACTATCCTGGTAGTCAATGATATCCTCAATACCCCAACACCTAATTATAAGGACAAACTCTGTATCAGTCTTCTTTAATCATTGTACAACTTTCCCATGCATGTGAGATTTTCCATGCAGTACTATTGCTGGCATCAGGTTCACCTTAGTCCTGGATTTGAACACAATGCTCTTTAATCCTTACAATCTGTGTTTTGTAACAGTACATTAAAAGACAGAGACCCTGAGTTCATATATGTATTGGCCTTGAATAAGGATAATATTAAACACAACATGTTTATTTAATAAAGTTTTCTGTAACCTTGCAGAAACTTATGTTCATATATATGCCAGTGTATATATTATATTAAATATATATATATTGTCGTGAACATTTTCATTGTTGCTGTCACGTGCCATTGGTTTACTTCAAACCGTGTTCCACTGGGGAATAACTAATAGCATTCTCCTTGCAAACAGGAGCCAGACAAACATGTCCCCTATCACCAGTCTTACTCACCTTTGTGCTGGATATCTTAGCGAGAACTATTACATAACAGTACAATCAGGCAAACAGAAAGTAAAATTCTCATTATCCACATATATAATAGTCTATGTAGAAATAAACAAAGATGAGACAAAGTTTGCATGACAATATGGCAAAATATAAAATGAACACAAAGTAGTATTACTGTATACTAATGAGAGCTCTAAAAAAAGCAACAAAGGAAACTATCATTTACAATACCCAGGGTTAAAACAATCCAGAGAAATAAAATAAGTGCACAAAGAAAATTATAGAGCAGAGCAGCCAGAATGTTCCTTAGAATGAAGAATGACAGGACGATGTCAGCAGAGAACAGCTGCTGAAGTAGAACATCATGCTTGGTGAATAAGAGGGTCAGGGTATAAAAGAAATACCCTCAGCACAATGTATTGACACAGAAGCTGCAAGCATGGGCTCAAACAATAGAACAACTGTGAGGGCAGCACAGGCCAGACAGTGTTTCCTTGTGTTGTGCTTGGGGTTTCTATAAGTCAGAAACCTATTCCATGGTACCTCAGAACAACAAGAAACCAAAAGGGACTTACATAAGTGGAAGAATAGCCCATGTTCATTGATAAGAAGAGTCAGTATCATATAAATATAAATGTCACTGAAGTCAGTCTTTAATTACAACAAAATAATGACCAAGTAGCAACTTTAGTCTATACAGAAATGTTCAAAGTAATTATCAACTTCATATGAACAGGGAAGAGATGCAGGATAAGCAATAAATTTCAAAAAATGAAGAATGAAGTAAGAGACCTTCCACTACCCAACATCAAAAACTATTACACAGCCACAGTAGTCAAAACTGCATGGTACTTTGGAAAACAGAAAACCCTTCAACAAAGAGCCAAAATAATATGAATGGGAAAAATATGTTGAATGGGAAAGAATTTCTCAATTCATCAAATGGTGATTATAAATTGGATCTCCATCTGCACAGGATGCATACCATATCCCATGAACAAAACAAACTCAAGATTGATAAAACAAACATACAAACAAAAACAACTTAAACATGGTGGGAGAAAACATTAAAGAACTAGAGAAAAGTGGTATGCTTCATCAATGCTATATTGCACTTGGCTGGCTCGTTCCTTCCTTGTGACCCTTTGGGTCTCCACTCCAACCTCCCTCGTCTGCATGAATATGATTGTTTGTTTTGGGTCTTAATATGCCTGATACCTGATCCTGTCAGCACTTCATGATCACACAGGCTGGTGTGCTTCTTCCATGCGGGCTTTGTTGCTCCCCAGCTAGATGGCCTCTTGTTTATCTTTAAGCCTTTAAAACCTCCGAGGGTCTATCTTTTAATAGCCAGGCACCATCTGCTTTATTCATCACACTGCTTATGCACTCATTTTGTCTTCAGCGATTGAGTCAGGAAGGTGAGCATCACAGAATGTCAGGTTTTTAGAACAAAGTGCTCTTTCATTGAGGGGATACTTGAGTAGAGGCCCAATGTCTATCTGCTACCTTAATAACTAACATACTAACATAAAACTATATGTACCAGTGATCTCTTAAGAGCTCTCAACACGAACCCAGGACAGATTAACCACACACACCCCCCCCCCCGGAACAATAATAGGAGTAACAATACCATGATGGCAGGGTGAAGGCCGGAGGAGAAAGAGGAAACTGATCACAATGATGTACATGCAACACCCCCACCCAGGGTGATAAACAAGAGAAACATGGGTTAAGGGAGGCAGCAGATAGTGTAAGATATGAAAATAATAATAACTTATCAAGAGTTCTGAGGGTGGGGGAGGGAGGAATAAAATAAGGAGCTGATACCAAGGGTTCAAGTAGAAAGAAAATGTTTTGAAAAGGATGATGGCGACATATGTACAAATGTGCTTGAAGCAATGGATATATGAGTTGGTATAAGAGCTGGAAGAGCCCAGAAACTTGAGGAAATATCCTCAAGGGAGGAGTGGGTGGAAAGGGGCACTGAATGGCATCATGGAAGAGGTGGATATTTGAGGCATCATCAATCCCTAACTCCTTGGGACTGGTCTGGAATTAATTCTTCTAAAACATATATTTACCACATATGAAAATTAACAAGGACTTTGAGGAGGTTGAGTAAGTGGCATCAGTATATCTAAAAGAAATGTGTTTTGGAGAGTGTGAGGTAAAGAAGACACTGTGCGGTGGATCTGCTGGTTTCAAGGAACTTTTTACTGCCTGGGACCTGATGTACAGGATATATGGGAGCCTCAGTCAGGGCAGGAGCAATGAAGGGCTGGAGGGAGAGAATACTGGGCTCAGAAATCCTGGGCTGTCCTTTGACCATTCACAGACACTTTCTAGGAAAAAGTGCTCTCTCATTGCAAATTATCACACAGGTGAGTCCAAAAGAAGAATTACCCTACAATGGGCTCAGAAGAAACAAAGGAGCATCTATTCATAAGCACAGGGCTCCCTCCTATGCAAATCATTCTTCAGGCACTAGGTTAAAATCCCAGCCGTGGACACTGAAGGCTATCAGTTCTCTTCTGACAGGGCTGTGGGTCTCTTGGGAAAGCACAGCTGTGGTGTAAAGATGCTATTGTTGATTCTGGGAAGATGGCCAACCAGGGGACCGGCATACTCCGAGAGCTCTTTCCAACAAAGCTAGTTTGGTGTCCAGGTAGCTGAGCGGTAGGAGTCTGGTGAGTGAAATATCCCACTGGGACAGCACCCCAGTCCCACCCCATGTATTTGTCCTGAGCAGGGACCTGGGTGATACAGGACCGGATTCGTGGGACATCTGTCACTAGGCTGCCGCCATCGCAGCTGTGACTATCTATAGCCCCACTCCATCCCTAGACCGGGACCCCGAGCCCAGCACTCCTGAGACACGCGCAGCTGTTGCGGTACCCCCTACAGCAGCTGCCCACTTGCAGGACCCCACTAGGAGAGAAGCTTCCTTTTCCCACAGTTCCTCTCTCCCCAAGTGGCAGCGGCAGTGATCTGCCATTGGGCCCACATCCCTCCATCCTAGGCCCAGATAATTGACCTGCGGGCTGCCTGGCGACCCCCATGGGGGCCCTTCCACCCACACCGCTGCCTGGGACCTCTCCATTGGCACTCCGTTTGCCTGGCCACCCACCCCCAGTCAGCTTAGCACGGGCTCCACTCCCGGCCCGGGAACCTACGCTGAGCACTTCCCACCAGTGTGAGCCATAGCCCAGCCGCTGCTATTCCCCCCCTCCCCCCACTGCGTTTCCACCGGAGCTGCTGCAGGCTGGCCTGGGAGACCTATAGCTGTGGCCCGGGGAGCTGAGTCTGCCTGCTGAGGGCGCCCCGTCCAGCATCAACAGCACCAGACGCAAGAATGAGTGCCCCTGCCCACTGGGAGCACTAAGTGACAGGGTTCTGCACTCTTGTGGAAGTAGCATTGTCCCACCCCCACATGCGCTGCGGGGATTCCAGCGGCCAGCAGCTCGGAGCTCTGAACCACTGTCCGCAGTTTCCCGCCAGAGCCACCGCTGTCTGATCTGGCTCGCACCACATCACTGCGAAGCCTGCCTGCACTGCTCACAGGGCTGGTGGATTAAGCAATAAACGTCCCCGCCTGCTGGGGAGCCTGGGACATGGCTTTGCAGTCCCTACCAGAGCCATTCGTGTGCTCCAGCTGCCTCTCACCAACGAGGGACCCTGTGGGGCTCCCAGTGCCAGCTCCTAAGCCTGCCCCAGCCCTTCCCAGCCAGCATAGGAGGCTGGCGCTTGGGCCTGTGCCTCTCTCAGCACCAATAGTGGCCCCAGCACTTTCCAGGCGGTGCAGGAGGCCCGCCCTAGGGGAGCTGCTCCTGCCTGTGTAGCCTCCACCCACAGGCTCAACTCTACAGGCCTGCAGGGACCTGGGAAGGCCTGCTGATCTAAAGAGCATTTCCCTCCACATAACCCGGCACTGGAGCCCAGAATAGCACCACGTCCTGTGAAAGCAAGGCATCCCCCACCTCCACATTCTATTAGGAATCATCAGAGCTTAGAGAGAGAAGGGGGAAATTATATATATATATATATATATATATATACATATATACATCTTTTATCTCGCGCTGGTTTCTCTCTTTTCTTTCTTTTACTTTCTTTGTTGCCTTTCCTCTCTTCTTTCTTCTTCCTTTTTCACTATTACTAGTACTTCTCTTTGCCCCTTTTCTGTAGGTTTTCCTTCTATCTCTTTTTTCTTCTCCTTCCACTTCTATTATCACTGCTTTTTCTCCTCTTTTATAGATTCTCCTTCTTCCTCTCTCTCCATTTTTTTCTTTTTATGCCCAAAATTTTGTTAAAAATTATTTTTAAAAATTTTAAATTATTTTTTATTACTAAACAAAAAGGGAGCTGCTAAGAGTACCATGATAAACCAGGTTAAAGCAGCCTGAGGGCACTCACTGAGGCTCCAGCCCCCACTCCAGCTGCTGAAACATCTCACCACTGCTCGTCACTAAGCCGTCGGGGAACTCGGCCTACACAGCAGTCTGACCCACCCTTATAGTAGGTCATAGGCAGTCGCCTGAAATAATCCTTAACAGTAACACAGATAAGGTTCCCCTGGCCTCTCAGAAGCATGGAGTCTGTGAAAGGATCAGGAAAAAATCAACAGACCACATCACTCCCAACAACAACAACAAAAAAAACAGAGAGATGAGACATAGTAGCAGACATAAAATCTCTTATAGAAGAAACAGATACAGATCTGCCACAGAAGGAAATCTTCAGAAGTCTGCTCACAGTAATACAGGAGCTAAGGGAAGAAACCCAGCATAAGGATGCAATGATAGAGGAGATGAAATGCACAAGAGAGGGGATGAAGTCCACAATAGAGGGGATGAAATCCATGCACCAAAGAGAACTGCAGGAGCTAAGAGGCGGTAGCAGAAGCCACAAACAAGGTCATAGAATTTACGATTAGGCTTGAGGAGGTAGAGAACCATATCTGATCTCAAGGACACTTAAACAGACCTAAGCAAGTGAGAAAGACAGTCAGATAGGAAAATTAAAGAAACAGAAGAAAGCCTAGATCAATGACAGATGCTATGAAGAGGAATAATATTCAAATAATCGGTCTACCAGAGCACAACACAACACACAAGTCGACAGCCAAGATAGCAAAGGAATTTCTGGAAGAAAATTTTCCCATCCTAACAAGGGAGAATCAGACACTCATACAGGAAGCAGAAAGGACGCCAGCTAAGCTAAATCTCAAGCAGAACACGCAAAGACATATAATAGTAAAATATCCAACTTAGAGGAAAAAGAGAAAATTTTATGAGCAGCAAGAGAAAGGAAGATAGTCACATACAAAGGAACGCAGGTAAGAATATGCTCAGACCTATCAGCAGATACCATGAAGAGGAGGAGAGAATGGAGCAACATCTTCCAAAAGCTGAAAGAAAAACATGCCTCCCCTAGAATCCTGTACCCTACCAAGTTATCCATTAAGATAGATGATGAGATAAGGGTCTTCCAGGATAGGGAGAGGCTCAAAGAATATGCTGCAAGTCACCCGACTCTGCAGAAGATACTGACTGACTCACTATGGCCAGAGGACTAACCTCCCCCAAGAACAAACAGGAGACTACAATGTAGCCCATCTCCATCTAGAAGCCAACATGCCAACAACAATTACCAAGACAACAGGGTCTCAGATGGAAATGAGGACATGATAGAAACTCTCCACTCAAACACAGCACACTGATATGAAGTGAAATAGGTAAATACCCAAAACACAAAACAGGGTATGGCAACTATGAATCCAGAGATAGTGATAATAACTTTGAATTCCAATGGACTCAATTCATACTTTAAAAGAAAGAGGCTTGAGGACTGGCTCAGAAAACAAAATCCATCAATCTTTTGCCTGCAAGAGGCACATTTTAAGCACACAGACAAGAATATGCTCAGAATAAAGGGTTGGCAGAAAGTTTACCAATGGAATGTAATTCAAAAGAGTCAGGGGTGGCTATCTTAATCTCCGACATATGGGCCTCAAAATCCAAACCATAAAAAGATACAAAGAGGGACACTACATAATTCTCAAAACCTCAGTAAATCAAGAAGCACTTAGCATAATCAATATTTACACTTCTAATAATGGTGTGGCGAATTACATCAAACAAACAATTAAAAAGATGAAAAATGAAATCACGGAATCAACAATCATAGTAGGTAACTTTAACACTCCGCTATCAGAGAAAGACAGATCACTGGGAAAGAAGCTCAGCAAAGAAGCCAGAGAGCTAAACAATGTACTTAGGCAACAGGGCCTGATAGACATCTTTCCATCCAAATGCAAAGGGTTTTACATTCTTTTCAAATCCACATGGATCTTTTTCAAGAATAGACCACGTGCTGGGACACAAGTCCAGTCTGAGTAAATTCAAACACATCGATATTATCCACATATCTTTCTCAGATCACCATGCCAAAGATGCTGGAGATTAATAAGAGGGCATCCAGAAAAGCAAGAGCAACTAACTAGACAATGAACAACAATCTCCTGCGACATGAATGGGTACATGAACAGATCAGAGAGGATATTAAGAAGTTTCTAGAAACTAACGAGAATGAGCATACAATGTATCAAAAATTATGGGACACTACAAAAGCAGTTATCAGAGGTAACTTGATATCATTAAATGCGTACATGAAAAAAGAAAAAAGGCGTATGACAGATATGTTAACATAAAACCTCCAAAAAGTAGAACAGAGTCAGAACAGCACCTCCAAAAGCTAGAGAAAAGAAATAATAAAAATATGGGCAAAGTTAAACCAGTGGGAAGACAAGAGAACAATGCAAAAGATAAATGCAGCTAAAAGCTGGTTCTATGAAAGAATTAATAAAATTGACAGTCCTCTGGCAAAGCTTACCAAAGATAGAAAGGAGCAAACATCAATAGACAGGATGAGGGATGAAGCAGGGGCAATAACAACAGACTCCAATTAGATTAAAAGGATAATCACTAAGTACTATGACGGTTTGTATTCTAATGAATTCAGAAACCTGGAAGACATGGATAAATATTTGGAAAAGCAGTCTCTCCCTAGATTATCTCAGACAGAAATCAAGAACCTCAACAAACCCATAGCAAAAGAAGAAATAGAGAGGGTCCTCAAAAAACTATCTATAAAAAGGCCCCAGGGCCACATGGTGACACAGGAAAATTCTACCAAACATTCAGGGAAGAGTTGACACCGATCCGCCACAAAGTATTCCATAAGGTAGAAGAGGACGGCAAACTCCCAAACACTTTTTATGAAGGCAGCATAAAGACCCCACAGTTATAGAGAATTACAGAACAATATCTCTAATGAACATAGATGCAAAAATCTTTTTAAAAATATTGGCCAATAGAATACAAAAGTATATAAAACATGTTATCCACCAAACCAGGTAGGATTCATCCCAGGGATGCAGGGATGGTTTAACATCCAAAAATCCATCAATATTAAACATTACATTGAGAAGAAAAAGGATAAAAACCATACGATAATATCCATAGATGCAGAAAAAGCATTTGACAACATCCAGGACCCATTCCTAATCAAGACACTCATGAAGATAGGATTGGAAAGTAAACTCCTCAAGCTTATACAAGCTATCTATGAAAGACCAACAGCCAACGTCATAGTCAATGGAGAAAAGACAAGAAGAATCCCACTGAAAAAGGGTAAAAGACAAGGATACCCCTTGTCCCCATTTGTATTCAATATCATTTTGGACATTCAGGGAACAACATAAGACAGCAGAAGGACATCAAAGGTATCCAAATGGGAGAGGAGGAGGTGAAACTATCACTAGTTGCAGACGATATGATCTTGAACATTGAAAACCACAAAAGCTCCACAGCTGGAGCACTTACAGCTATAGAGGAATATGGAAGAGTGGCAGGATACAAGATCAATAAACAGAAGTCGGTAGATTTTCTATACACATTGGACAGGGTCATGGAAGAGGGGATTAAGAAGGAAGTACCCTTCACAGTAGCTAAGAACAAACTGAAATACCTAGGAATATATTTAACAAAAAATACTAAAGACCTATATAAGGAAAACTTTAAAACCCTATGACAGGAAACCAAAAGCGACCTCCACAAATGGAAGAACATCGTCTGCTCATGGATTGAAAGACTCAACATAGTAAAGATGACAGTTCTACCTAAAGCACTTTACAAGTTCAATGCTATACCAATTCAAATACCATCAACCTTCTTCAAAGTATTGGAAAAAAACAGACCACTAATTTCATATGGAGATGGAAGAAACCCAGAATTAGAGAACTCCTCTAGAAGAAGGATACAGTTGGAGGACTCGCCTTACCTGATTTTAATGCCTATTACACAGCTACAGTGGTCATAACAGCATGGTCCTAGCACAAAGGCAGACACTCAGACCAGTGGAAAAGAATAGAAGCCCAAGAGTAAAATTATCAGCATATAGAAAACCGATCTTCGACAATGGTCCCAAAAACATCAAGTGGGAAGCGGATGCCCTTTTAAACAAGTGGTGCTGGAAACAATGGATATCCACATGTAGAAAGATGAAACAAGACGTTTACCTCACCCCATGCACAAGAATAAACTCAAGGTGGATCACAGACCTACACGTTAAGCCCCAAACCATCAGGACCATCAAGGAGGGAATTGGGACTAACCTCAGAGCACTGGCCCAGGGAGCTCATAGGCTTACTGCAATAGGGAAGGGTATACCCACAGGTGGACTGGAAACAGACAAATAGACAAATGAGATTTTATAAGAATAAAGTCCCTGTGCACTTCGAAAGACTTCACCAAGAGGGTGACAAGACAACCCACAGACTGGAGAGGATTTTTAGTAATGACACATCGGACAAAGGGCTCCTTACTAAAATCTACAACACCATCATGACCCGCAAAAAGAGGAAAACAGTTAACCCCCTACGGAAGTGGGCAAAAGAACTGAAAAGAACTTTCACTAAGGAGGAGACCTATATGTCCAATAAGCGTATGAGAAAGTGTTCGAGTTCCTTAGCTAAAAGAGAAATGTAAATCAAAACAACCATGAGATACCACCTAACACCCCTGAGGCTATCCCAGATCAGCAAATCAGAGAGCAACAAGTGTTGGAGGGGCTGTGGTGAAGTAGGAACCCTCCTCCACTGCTTGTGGTCATGTAGATGTGTACAGCCACTGTGAAAAACAATCTGGCGGTAGTTAAAGAAAATGGAAATTGATCTACCTATGACTCAGCCATTCCTCTACTGGGCATATACCCAGTGGAAGCAGCAAATAAAACACGACCAGTCATATGCGCTCCAATGTTCATTGCGGCACAATTCACAATCGCCAAGACTTGGAAACAGCCCATTTCCATCAATAGATGAGTGGATTAGTAAACTTTGGCACATGCACACAATGGAGTACTATGCAGCACTGAAAAGCACGAATGAGCACATGAAACACGTTATATCATGGGAAGTACTGAAAGGAATTATGTTAAGCGAGGTACGCCAGATCCAAAAGGACAGGTATAATATGAGTCCCCTGAGGTAAGTATAATCAGCATGCCAGGAATAGAAGAATAAACATCTATCTTGCAATAAATGGGTGGAAGCATAGATAGGGGAGGGCTGGCCACACCTAGGGAGGTACATGAGAGCCCAACATAAAGAAAGGAAAGTGGGCCAGGGGGAGGGAGAAGCGGGGTGGGATGAAACCGAGTGAATGGCATGGGGGGAACAGGGCACTAACCCACCCGGGGGAGAGTATTGGTTGTGTCCCCACAGAACTGGAACATGCATATGGACCCCACCATGACATGCCAAAACAGGAGTGCAATGTAAAGCACGAAGGAATACACAAAGAGACTGAACCACAGGCCAGCCCCAACCAGAATTAGCCCAGCCCCCACAATTGAAGGGAGTACCACAGAAAAATGAAAACAGATCATCTGGTGTGGGAAAGGAACTGACCTACCACACCACACCCAGAAGGAAGCTGAAGCAAAGGAAGGAGGAAGAACGGAGTGGAGCACACCTGGGCCCACCAAGCTCAGAGGACGATAGCCCGGCTCGAAGGGCCCATTGTACAAAGAGGACCATACAGCCAGCCCCATGGTGAGATGCGACATCCTGCACTGACCCATGACTCTACACGGGACAGCGCCTGAGACACAGTGGGGGATGTGCAACCGAGTTGACCCGACCACACTGAGGCAAAACACTGGGGGCATGCAATGGAGTAGCAGGGGAAGCAGAGCAAGGAGGTCCTGAGGGAGTATAAAGGATGGACTTTGGGGCCAGGACATGACACCCCATCAGACTCATCCGGAAAACACTCTTAAAGGCCAATAAACAGACCTCGAACTACTAACAGATTTTTGTGTAAGCTGTCTTTTTGGTTTTTTTTCTTTTTATTCTCTTCTTTTAAATTTTGTATGTCAGTGGCTTTTTTGTTTGTCAGCGTGTCGGTGTTGCTGCTGTCAATGCCATGTTATTATGTGTCACTTTGATGCTGTTAAAGTCACCTGAATTTTTATGCACTTATTACTATATTGCGGGTCCACCTAGATAAGATAGGCAGGACAAAGAATGTGAGAAGAAAATAACGGGATCAATGGTCCCAGAGGGATATGAGAGTGTGGGAGGTAGGGGAAGGGAGGAGGTGTTGGCCAAACCAGGGACAAGGGATCAATAAGTGGTTCAAAACCAGTGGAGGGAGGGGATGGGATGACTGGTAGGGAGTGACCAAAGGCAAGGTAACTGAGAGGAATTACTGAAACCAGAATGAAGGCTGAACATGGTAGTGGGACAGGAGGAAAGCATATGGAAAAAGAGGAAAGGAGTAGGAGGCAAAGGGCATACATAGAAGCCTAAATACAGACATGTCCATTTGTAAATATATTTGTGATTATGGGGGAAATAGACCTATGTGCATATATTTATAGGTTCAGTAGTAGGGTAGCAGGTGGACATTGGGCCTCCTTGCGTACACTCCCTCAATACCATAGCACCTTGCTCAGTTAAACGGACATTCCATGATACCCACCTTCCCGACATGATCACTGAAGACTGATGTGTGCATAAGAAAACGCGGTGAAGAAAGCTGATGGTGCCTGACTATCAAAAACATATAACATCTGGGGTCTTAAAGGTTTGAAGGCAAACAAGCGGCCATCTTGCTCAGAACCAATAATGCCCACAGATAAGAAGCACACAAGCCTAACGAACACGAGGTATTGAAGGGATCAGGTAGCAGACACCAAAGAACAAAAACCATCAATGTGTGATCACCTTCTTCACATAAACACTGAAGACGAATGTGTGCATAAGTAAACGTGGTGAAGAAGGATGATGGTGCCCGGCTATTGAGAGATATAGCGTCTGGGGACTTAAAGGCTTCAAAGTAAATAAGCGGCCATCTAGCCCAGAAGCAGCAAAGCCCACATGGAAGCAGCACACCAACATGTGTGATCATGAAGGGCCGAGGGGACCAAGTTTCAAGCAAAAAAGGTGGGAGGAAAATCATATTATCATGAATGAGGGGAGTGTGTGATGGGGACCCAATGTCCATCTGTAGACAGCGGGATACCCCTTGCAGAGGGGTAGTGGGGAGGAGATGAGTCTCTCGGAGTTCAGTATAGCAACAATGTTACTCAAAACCTTCCTCTAGTTCTTGAATGCTTCCTTCCCCACCCCCTGCCCCCGGCCCCATCCCCCACCAATTATCATGATCCCAATTCTACCTTGAAGACCTGGTTAGACCAGAGAATGCAGATTGGTGCAGTTGGGATCTGGAAACACAAGGAATCTAGGACAGATGAACACCTCGGGACCAGCGGTGAGAGTGGAGACAATGGGAGGGAAGGGGGTGTAGAAATGGGGAACCGATCTTGGGGATCTATATGTAACCTTCTCTCTGGGGGATGGGCAACAGGAAAGTGGGTGAGGGGAGATGCTGCGCAGTCTAAGATAGGATAGAGTAATAATTTATAAGGGTCCATGAGGGAGGGGGGAGCGGGGAGGGAGGAGGAGGGAAAAAAGGAAAATGAGCTGATTCCAGCAACCCAAGTGGAAGGCAAATTTTGAGAATGATGAGGGCAATGAACATATTAGGGAGCTTTACTCAAGTGATGTATGTATGGATTGTGAAAAGACTTGTATGAACCCCAAGGGGAGAATATTGTTTATATCTCAACAGGGAAAGAGGGATCAGACTTCAACCCAGTACCGCAAGGTGTGAATGCAACATTCTGGCATGGAGTAGGGAACCAGTGGAGAGGTCTGGGAAGCTGGTCACAGCACCAAAAATTAAGTGGATTCCTGCCACCACGCCCCCCAAAGAATTAGTTTCAAAGGATGACATTGATTCTGCAGCTCCGGGAGAGGGACATATCTGATCAGAGCACACGGGAGCAGATGAAGGGGCAGGAGGAGAGAGTGGAACACAGCCTGGCCCACCAGGCCGTGAGGATGATGTTTCTGATTAGAGCAGCCAGCCCACAGAGAGGACAACATGGCTGGCCCCACTATGAGATATGATGCCCCTCAGTGACCAATGGAGCTACAGGGGACAGCACGGGAGACACATTGTGCGAATTGCACCTGACCTGATCCCACCACACCGAGGCAAAGCACTGGGGAAGTGCAGTGGAACAGCAATGGAATGGAGAGGCAAGGTCCCCAGGGAATGCTGAAAGTGGATTTTGGGGCCAGGGTGTGGTGCCCCAGCAGACTGGACTGGAAAACACTCCTAAAGGCCAACAAATGATCCTTGAACTAACTACAAGCTTTTCTTTGTTGATGTGTTTTGTTTTGTTCTTTGTCAGTGGTTTGTTGTTGCTGTTTTGTTGTCTGGTTGTATACTGTTGCTTTGTTTTCCTCTGTCTTGT
Organism: Tenrec ecaudatus; assembly: GCF_050624435.1. Taxonomy (NCBI): domain Eukaryota; kingdom Metazoa; phylum Chordata; class Mammalia; order Afrosoricida; family Tenrecidae; genus Tenrec; species Tenrec ecaudatus. The sequence continues at coordinate 122,107,584 of NC_134542.1, forward strand.
TTTTGTGCATGTTATTATCTCCACAGGTCTGTCTAAATAAGACAGGCTGGATGAATTAACCTGAGGAAAAACAATGGGACCGACAGTTCCGGGGGAGGTGAGGGCGGTAAGGAAGTGGTATTAACAAACCCAGGCACAAGGGAACAACATGGGATCCAAATTGGTGGTGAGGGGGAAGTGGCAGGCCTGGTAGGGAATGATCCCGGGTAAGGTTACATAAAGAAGAGGTATAGCTGTAACCCAGGTGGGGACAGAGCATGATAGTGGGGCAGGAGGAAAGTCAAGGGAAATAGAGGAAAGAGCTAGGAGGCAATGGGCATTTATAGAGGTCTAGACAAAGACATGTACATGCAAATATATATATGAGGAAGGTGGCGGAAGGACCTTGGGCCTCTATTCAAGCACTCTCTCCATGCATGAATACTTTCTTCTACTACATTGACATTCTATGATGCTCACCCTCCTGACCCAATTACTGAAGCCAAAGTAAATGTGGTGAAGAAAGCTGATGGTGCCCGGCTATCAAAGGAGATAGTGCCTGGTGTCTTAAAGGCATGAAGATAAACAAGCGGCCATCTAGCTCAGAAACAACAAAGCCCACATGGAAGAACACACCAGCCTGTGTGGTCACGTGGTCCCGAAGGGATCAGTTATCAGGCATCAAAAAACAAAAATCATATCATTGGGTGCACACCTCCATGATATGATCGCCAAGGACAAACTGATGCATAAGCAAATGTGGCGAAGAAAGCTGATGGTGCCTAGCTATCAAAAGAGATAGCATCTGGGGTCTTAAAGGCTTGAAGGTAAACAAGGGACCATCTTGCTCAGAAGCAACAAAGCCCACATGGAAGAAACACACCAGACTGCGCCATTACGAGGTGCCAAAGGGATCAGGTATAAGGCATCATCAAAAAAAAAAATCTTACCATAGTGAATGAAGGGGGAAGTGCAGAGTGGAGACCCAAAGCCCATTTGTCGGCCACTGGAGATCCCCTCACAGAGGGGTCTAGGGGAGGAGATGAGTCAGTCGGGGTGCGATGTAGCACCGATGAAGAATACAGCTTTCCCCCAGATCTGGATGCTTCCTCCCACCCACCCCCCCACCCCTACTACCATGATCCGAATTCTACCTTGCAAGTTTAGATAGAGCAGAGGTCGTACACTGGTGCATATAGGAGCTGGAGGCACAGGGAATCCGGGGCAGATGATATCTTCAGAACCAAGGGGTGCGGGGCGAAAAACATAAAAACACATTAAGACTAAATACTAAAAACTAAAAAAGAAATACTAAAAACACAAACACATGGAGACTCAACACAAAGCTCAAAAAAGACTAAGAGCCCAAATAAAAGTTGAAATTAGGATGTTCCTATAAACAATGCGAATGATACCACAACATATCAAAGCCTATGGGACACAGAAATAAACAGTATTCAGAGGTTAGAATATAGCAATTATTGCACACATTTACATATAGAAATGCACTAATCAACAAAAATAGAGGTATTGGTCTATGTATATGGCAATTCATTTAGGTAGTGATCAGACTTCGGGCCTCTGCTCACACCTTCCCTAATTTAAAGAACACTATGTTCTAACATATCGGCAGTCTGATATGTTCACCCTCCTGACACAATCACTGAAGGCAAAACTGGAGGGCAGATGGTGCCAAGCTTTTAAAAGATCTCGCATTTGGGGTCTTAAAGGCTTGAAGTTACACAACTCGCCATTCAGCAGAGAAGCAGCAAGTCCACATGGAAGAAGCACACTGCCGATGTGATCGTGAGGAATCATTGGGACCAGGTAATAGGCATCAGAAGACACATAATAAACACAGCAACAAAAACATATTGTTAAGGATGAGAGGGGTTGTAGTAGAGATCCAAAACCCATCTGTAGACAATGGAACAATTCCCCCCACAGAGGAGCCACAAGAAAGGGATGAGTCAACTAGGAAGCAGTAAAGCATCAATGAAACACACTATATTCCTCTGGTTTCTTGAGTCTTTCTCACCCCCCACTACCATGACCCCAATGCTTCTTCTCAATTCAGACTAGACCAGAACATGTACACAGGAATAGGAGTGGGAATAGCGATTCCAGAAGGGTAGAGGAAGGATGAAAGGGTGAACCAATCCTAATGATCAACACATAACCATTTACCCCTCTCCAGGGGTGCAGAACAACAGAAAACTAGGGGGAAGGGAGAAAGTGTTCATTGTCAGATATGAAAATAATAATTTATAATCTCTCAAGAAGTTATGAGAGTTGGTGGGAAGGGAGGGAAAAAGAGGAGCTGATACCAAGCGCTCAATAGAAGTAAATGTCTAGAAAAGAATGAAGGCAACACATGTAAAAATTCACCCGATGCAAGTGATGGATGGATTGTAACAAGAGTTATAAAGTCCCCAATAAAAGGATCTTTTAATAAAAATAAGTAATATGTTTAAATCAAAAAACATTCCCTAGGATGGCAAGGGGAGATTGTTGGGAAATGGAGAGCTAAAAACAATGATTATGAGAAAGAAGAAATTGTTCAGGAATTGATTTTGTGATGGATTCACAACTCTTCTGAATATGATTAAACTATTAAATTGTATTATATATGTAAATTATATGTCAATGAAACTATTTAAAAACATTTCAACACTCACTTAGTTTAACTATATATATAAATTTTATTTGTCGCTGTGGAAATTGTTAACCCTCCCCTCAATAAGAGAGAAAGAGGGGGCGAGAAGAGATCATAAAGAATATGTTGTTTGTAATAGAGAATTTCTGAATTATTATAAACTCTTAGGTTAGGATATAGACTGGAATTGGACAGGCCTAGTGGGAAGTGCTGAGTTGACTATGTTATAAACTTGAGGAGACTTCGCAAAATGAGTAGGAAAAATGTTAATTCCATAAAGGTGATGGAAGTATTTCACAAACATATTGAAGGTTCTTCATATTGATAAGTCTATGAGATGAGATTCTTTGGATAATTGAATGCATGTTGTTAAAGAATGAAAATAATGGGTTAACCCGAAAGTAGACCCTATAGAACCCATAATTATGTGTAAAATCACGATAAAATGAACATACTGCAAGATTAAAAGCCTCATCTTTCTTTTCACACATATTCGAATGCTTAATCCTCAGATAAATAGATTGTGCTGGCTACTTTAGGACTCAGTGACTGTTGAGGATGTGGCTGTAGATTTTACAACAGAAGAATGGGCATTGATGGATGTTTCTCAGAAGCAACTCTACAGAGATGTGATGGTGGAGACCTTCACAAACCTAAGTATAGTGGGTAAGAATAGCTTGGTTATTTCCAATTAATTCCTTATTAAAAAAACATTTTATTAGGGGCTCATACAACTCTTATCACAATCCGTACATATACATACATCAATTGTATAAAGCAAATCTGTACATTCTTTGCCCTAATCATTTTCTAAGCATTTGCTCTCCACTTAAGCCCTTTGCATCAGGTCCTCTTTTTCCCCTCCCTCCCCGTTCCCCCCTTCCTCATGAAACCTTGATAATTTATAGATTGTTATTTTGTCATATCTTGCCCTATCCAGAGTCTCCCTTCACCCCTTTCTCTGATGTCCGTCTCCCAGGCAGGAGGTCACATGTAGATCCTTGTAATCGGTTCCCCCTTTCCAACCCACTCACCCTCTACTCTCCCAGTATCGCCGCTCACACCCATGGTCCTGAAGGTATCATCCGCCCTGTATTCCCTGTGCCTCCAGCTCCTATATGTACCAGTGTACGACCTCTGCTCTATCCAGTATTGCAAGGTAGAATTCGGATCATGGTAGTTGGGGGGAGGAAACATCCAGGATCGGGGGGAAAGCTGTATTCTTCATCGGTAATACATCACACCCTGACTGACTCATCGCCTCCCCAAAACCCCTCTGTGAGGGGATCTCCAGTGGCCGACAAATGGGCTTTGGGTCTCCACTCTGCATTTCCTCCTTCATTCACTATGGTATATGTATATTTTTTGGATGATGCCTTATACTTGGTCCCTTTGGCACCTCGTGATCGCACAGGCTGATGTGCTTCTTCCATGTGGACTTTGTTGCTTCTGAACTAGATGGCCGCTGTTCACCTTCAAGCCTTTAAGACCCCAGACACTATCTCTTTTGATAGCCAGGCACCATCAGCTTTCTTCGCCACATTTGCTTATGCACCCGTTTGTCTTCGGTGATCATATCATGGAGGTGTGCAGTCAATGATATGATTTTTTGTTCTTTGATGCCTGATAACTGATCCCTTCGGGACCACGTGACCACACAGGCTGGTGTGTTCTTCCATGTGGGCTTTGTTGCTTCTGAGCTAGATGGCCGCTTGTTTATCTTCAAGCCTTTAAGACCCGGGACACTATCTCTTTTGATAGCCGGGCACCATCAGCTTTCTTCACATTTACTTGTTCACCGGCTTTGACTTCAGTAGTTGTGTCGAGAGGGTGAGCATCATAGAATGCCAATTTAATAAAAGAAAGTATTCCTGCATTGAGGGAGTGCTTGAGTAGAGGCCCAAGGTCCTTCTGCCACCTTAATTACTAAACCTATAAATATAGACACATAGATCTATTTCCTCATCCATATATATATATATTTTCATGTACATGTCTTTGTCTAGACCTCTATAAATGCCCTTTGACTCCTAGCTCTTTCCTCCATCTCTGAGGGGATTTTTTTAAAGTGTAGAAAAAATGAATTAAAATATAATGGCATCTTCCCACTCTCCCCCACTTCTTTTTTTAAAAAATCATTTTATTAGGGACTCATACACCACCCATCTCGATCTATACATACATCAATTGTGTAAAAGCACATTTGTACATTTGTTGCCCTCATCATTCTCAAAATTTTGCACTTCACCCAAGCCCCTGAAATGAAGTCCTCATTTTTCCCCTCCCTCCCCACTCCCCACTCCCTCATGAACCCCTGATAATTTATAAATTATTATTTTTCATATCTTGCCCTGTCCCATGTCTCCCTTCCCCCACTTTTCTGTTGTATGTACCCCAGGGAGGAGGTCAAATGCAGGTTCTTGAAATGGGTTCCCCCTTTCCAACTCACCCTCTCTATTCCCTCCCAGTATCACCACTCACTCCACTGGTCCTGAGGGAATCATCTGCTCTGAATTCCCTGTGTTTCCAGTTCTCATATGTACCAGTGTACCTCCTCTGGTCTAGTCAGGCTTGCAAGGTAGGATTCGAATCGTGGCAGTGGGCGGAGGAGGAAGGAAGCATTTAGGAACTAGAGGAAAGTTGTATTTTTGATCTTTGCTACATTTCACCCTGACTGTCTCGTCTCCCCCACAAGACCCTTCTGTAAGTGGATGTCCAGTGGCCTACAAATGGGTTTGAGGTCTCCACTCCACACTCCCCCACTCATTCACCATGGTAAGATTTTCGTTCTGATGATGCCTTATACCTGATCCCTTGACACCTTGTGATTGCACAAACTGGTGTGCTTCTTCCATGTGGGCTTTGTTGCTTCTGAGCTAGATGGCCGCTTGTTTACCTTCCAGCCTTTAAGACCCGAGATGCTAAATCTTTTGATAGCCGGGCACCATCAGCTTTCTTCACCACATTTGCTTATGCACCCATTTGTCTTCAGCAATCATATCATGGATGTGAGCACACAACGATATAATTTTTTTGTTCTTTGATGCCTGATAACTGATCCATTCAGCACCTCTTGGCCACACAGGCTGGTGTGTTTCTTTCATGTGGGCTTTATTGCTTATGTGCCAGATGGCTGCTTATTTACCTTCAAGCATTTAAGACCCCAGATGCTAGCTCTTTTGATAACCAGGCACCATCAGCTTTCTTCACCACATTTAGTTGTTCACTCACTTTGTCTTCAGCGGTTGTGCTGGGAAGGTGAGCATCATAGAATGTCAATTTAATAGAAGAACGTATTCTTGAATTGAGGGAGTACTTGAGTGGAGGTCCAATGTTCCTCTGCTGCCTTAATACCAACCTTATAAATATATGAACATAGATCTATATCCCCATTCTCATGTATAAATATATATGCATATGTATATGTCTTTATCTAGACCTCTATAAATGCCCCCTGCCTCCCCTCTCTTTCCTCCATTTTCTTTGACTTCCCTTCTGTCCCACTATCATGCTCAGTCCCCACCAGGGTTTCAGCAATTCCTCTTAGCTACGTTGCCCTTGATCATGCCCAACTAGGCCTCCCACATGCTCATCATCACCAATTTGGATCGCTTGTTGTTCCCTTGTCCCAGGGTTTATTAACACCACTACCTTCCCTCCCCCCCACCTCCCCGTCTTCCATGTCCCCATGGAATTATCGGTCCTGTTGTTTTCTCCTCCAGCTGTTCAACCAGCCTATCTTATTTAGACAATCCTCCGGAGATAGTAACATGCACAAAAACAAGACAGAGCACAACCAAGCAACAATATACAACATAACAACAAACCAATGACAAAAACAAAAAGAACAAGAAAGAAAAGCTTGTAGTTAGTTCAAGGATTGTTTGTTGGCCTTTAGGAGTGTTTTCCAGTCCAGTCTGTTGGGGTCCCAAGCCCTAGCCCCAAAGTCCACCTTCAACTTTCCCTGGGGACCTCGCCATCCCCTTAGTGTTTTGTCTCGGTGTGGTAGATCTGATCGGGTGCAATTCCTTCACTGAGTCTACGGTGTTGTCGCCTGCAAGGCTATGGGTTGGTCTGTGAGGGACGTTGTGTCTCATGGTGGGCCCGGCCATGTGGTCCTCTCTGTGGACTGGCTGCTCTAATTTGGAACATCGACCTCCTGGCCTGGTGGGCCATGATGTGCTCCACTCTCTCCTCCTCCCCCTTCCTCTGTTCCTGTGTGCTCCGATCAGATATGTCCCCCCAGAGCTGTAGATTCAGTGCTGTCCTTTGATATAAATTCTTCTGAGGGGAGGGGCATATGTCCCCTTAGTAGTTGGGGTTGGGCCAGCCCCCCAGACCTCTCCACTGGTTCCCTACTCCATGCAGGCATGTTGCATTCACATCTTGGAGCATCGGGATGAAGTCTGGTCCCTCTTTCCCTGTGGAGACACAAACAATACCCTCCCCTTGGGTGGGTTAGTGCCCTGTGCACCCTCTACCCTTTTCTTTATTATTATTATTTTCTTTTCTCCACCTCTTTTTTTAATTGTCTACCATGTGTATCCCTGTGTTTCATCTGGTCCCTGACATATTACCTGGTCCTCACCCCAGAGATATTTGTATACTGTAGCTTTTCCCTATGCCCCATTTGCCTTTTTTTAAAGCTTACTTCAGCAGACTTTCAAGTATTTCTATATTTAAGTCAATGCTATCTTGAAGGCTGTTTTCTCTTTTAAGTGGCCTCCCACTACTGCTGCCGGTGCAGTCGTCTCAGTCCGGGCAGCCCGCACCCGGGATACAACTCCTGTCTTCCCGCGCTGCGTCATCCGGCCAGCCTGGCCGCCTGCCTGTGCTCTGGAGTCAGCCCCGGGTACGCCGCGAAGGACCCTAGTCTGTTATATTCTGACTGGGAGTGGTCGAGTTAACTAGAAGGTTCTTTCTGGCATTCTGAGAAGCAATTATTTAAGAACCTTTTTGAATGTAGCATTTCATCAAAAACATGAATTTATATTCATTTCTATTTTTCATGGATAAGACCAGGCTTATTGGCCTGAGAGATTAATGGGACAATGATCTTTTTTTGCTTTTATATATGATGAAAATGTAGACACAGTGAGGGGGCAGTATAGCATCAAAAATTAACACTTCTGTAGTTCTTTAATGCTGCCTCCCCCATTATTATATTCATTTCTTTATTCATGTCTTTTATCTAAGACATATCAATTTCTTAACCTGATGCTTTTAGAACTATAAAAATTATCAAATGTCAGTAACTTACACCCTTATCCAAAAAAGAACTATAATTAAGTGTTCACTAGAACACAGAATGGAAAAATAAAGAATATGAGGGGGAACACCCCCCCAAAAATGGGGAAAAATCAGTTATGTATTTAAATTTTTCCACAAACCAACCCTATCACCTTCAAAGTACTCTCTATTGCATTTAATAATTGTCAAATCTGTGATTCCATTCTAGGAATCTTTCAAACTCATCTGTTTGGATAGCTGCCAACACTTCTCTCATTTTATTTTCACCTCTTCTACATAGTTAAATTGCTCTTTTTTCATGTTCCTCTTCATTTGCAGAAACAAAAAGTCGCCTGGTGCAAGGTCAGTTGGGTAAGTTGCATGGAGCAAGAGGGTCATGGTATTTTTTGCCAAACTCAAGTGCACAGATATGGCTGTGTGAGCAGGTGCATTGTTGTGGTGGCAAAATAGCCCGCTGTCTACCACAAATCAGGCTTTACCTTATCACACAGTTACACAATTGTTTAACAGTCTGACCTGTTGGAATGAACTCCAAATGCACTATGAGTTGACATTTTTTATCCAATCAGGACGTTGGCAGATGCCAAAATAAGGTTTGTCATCAATCAACATTTCACCTTTTTTAAAATGAGAAAACCACTTATACATTTGAGTTTTTCCATCGTTATCCTTGTAAGCTATGTTCAATATCAAAAAAGTTTTTGTGGCATATTTCCCAAGCAAGAAACAAAATTTCATAACTGCACTCTGTTCTCTTAAATTGGCCATCACCGGAAAAAAAAAGTTGGCGCAAAACTGCTTTCATGCGAAAAAAAAATCACTGTGACCAGAGAGCTCATTCCCAGGCAATGCCACTGGGTGCATTAAGTCCTAGCGAGTTGTTCCATGTTTATCTATGGGAAAAATTGGTACTACAAAAGCTCCACTCCACCTAGCACAATTTCAAATTTTTTGTTTGTGGGCTGTAATCTGTTGTATAGCAATGTTGAGAATCTCCCTGACACCAATGGGCAGGTGATTTGTCCGTCAGGAGACAGGGCCCCAGTATTTTGAAATTTTAGGGTGGGTACACTCCAGTAGATGAAACAGCATCCTCATTTAAAAACTAAACTCATGTATCCAAGATCTAGGTGGCCATGACAATACCAAAATCTTGGACCAGAAAACTTTGATCTCAAATATCCACTACCAGTCAATGCCACTACTATATGGACCCATTGAGACTCACACTGGTGTCAAGACGTTGAAACTTACTTCAGACATGGTAGAAAAGTGAAACAGAAGTGACTGATTACTATGCTCAGAAGCAAATGCCGAAATGTTTCAATAACAGCAACAGTATTAGACCTGACATCAGGAACTGTGGTTTCCAGGATTGGCAGCAACATCTTTTACATGGAACAAGAAAAATATGTTCCTCCTGGAAAAAAACTCCTTTGCATTCTCGTTTCAGACTAGACTGGCAGTGTGTCATTGACCAGTCACAGCCTATTGGTCATTGTTCTAGTTGATTTATATTGACAATTTCAGCACCTCTATATGTATGTGGTTCCTTGTACAGTGATTCGCCTATCAAATGCCCAATCCTGGTACCACTAACATAAGTGTTTTGAGTTCTTCCAGAATGAAATCTCTGCTATTCCAGTATCAACTACATTGAAATAGTACTAATGGTACCAAAGAATACCACAGTCCCTTAATACCAAGTGGACATATTTTTGTTATAAATATGCGTAAGACTGCCATACCCCATAGGATTTATAGATATGAAAGACTATGTGTTCAGAAAAAATGTGGTGAAGCATTGTTAATATCTTTATTAAAATTTTAGAAAATGGATGAAATATTTCAAAACTTCTACATATTGATGATGGTGTAAAATAATATTGCCTAAAAGTGATGATTCTTAAATTTTTTTGGAAATACAAGTCAACAGATCAGGAAATTGACTGGAAATTAAAGCACTTATTACACTACTAAAGATTGACATAGCTTTTTCATAATTCCCAAGAGTTCTCAGTAATATGGGTTCTAATATACACAGGGAAGCTTTTGGAGTCACAAAATCTGTCACCACATTGTATACATTCATAATTATTCCTTCCACTGTTAGTTCATATGTGTTTAAATGTCTGAGGATCAAGTAAAAGTTATCTTCAGTGGTTCTCAACCTTCCTAATGCCACAACCCTTTAATGCAAGTTCCTCATGCTGTGGTGACCCCTCCACCACAAAATTATTTTCCTTGCTATGTCATAACTGTAATCTTGCTACTGTTATGAACTTTAATGTAAATTGTAATGTGTTTCATGATGGTCTTAGGTGATCCCTGTGTAAGGGTCGTTCAACTCCCAAAGGGATGATCCACAGGCTGAGAACTGCTGCCTTAGATTCAAAAGGCTTCACTATGAATTCTCATGTTGATTGAGGTTTTAGGAATGGGTAAAGACTTTCCCACATTTCTTATATTCCTTAGGCCTCTCTACACTGCAATTTTTTTTATGTTGAGTGAGATTAGAAGATTGAGTAAATGTTCTCCCACATTCCTTACATCCATAAGGCCTCTCTCCACTGTGAATTCTCATATGTCTCGTGAGACTACTAGATTGAGTAAAAGTTCTCTCGCATTCCTTACATTCATAAGGCCTCTCTGCCCTGTGAATTCTCATGTTTAGTGAGACTACCAGATTGAGTAAAAGTTCTCTTGCATTCCTTACATTCATAAGGCCTCTCTCCATGGTGAATTCTCATATGTACTTTGAGGTGTGTGGATTTAGTAAAAGTTCTACCACATGCCTTGCATTCAAAATGCCTCTCTGCACTGTGAATTCTCCTATGTTGAGTGAGCTGTGAGGATGTAGTATAAATACTCTCACATTCCTTACATTCATACGTTCTCTTTTCATTCTGTGCAGTCATAGCTCTAAGGAAATGTGAAGTTTTAATAGTTTTGGTGGATTCCATATATTCACATGGCTTCTTCTCTCTGCTGTGCATTCTCATGTTTAAAGAGGCATGTGAATTGTGTAAAAGCCTTCCCACAGTGCTTAAATTCATAAGACTTAGCTCCATTGGACATTCCCATATTATCTGTGAGTGTTAAAGGCTCTCCAAAGATTTTGCAATAGTCTTTATATTCATCGAATTTAGTTCCTTCTACAAATTCTACTGGAGTGTACATATTGTTTTTTTCATAAGTCCTAAATTGGTCAGCATTGAATGAAGTGTGAAATCGCTTATTATGCTCTAGTGAAGAACAATCCTTGGATGATTTGCCATACTGAAGACATTCCATGGGATGTATGTATCCTGGTCTTTATAATGCATTCAGAAATGGAATTTTACTGGAGATCTTATCAATACTATTTTCCTTGTACATTCCACTGGATGCCACATATGTTCTGTTAAAACAAGCAGTTTTAAAGAATTATTTTACCATTTCTTCATTAACATAGATAATAAATATCTAGTTTCCTCTCTCAATTGTCTAGCAAATCATAAATTTAAAATCTGAGTCTGATACAACTATGGTTGTCACTAGGTTAATAAAATAGGTAGTGATTATATACCTCTTATACTTAAGTGTAAACTGAGTTTTTCAGCACATTTCTTATGCTTAAAAAGCCCCCCAAAATTTTTGTCATAAAATGGGTGCCTCAGCTTATACTCGAGTATATACGGTAAGTGGATATAAGAAAAATATATCTGAACTATTTATAATTTACATGTATCAAAAGTACAAAGTGGCAATAAAGTTAACACATATTATTACTGATATAAGTACACACATATGTAGATATGCAACAAAATATTTATGGTTTACCACTAAGTTAAATGTTGTTAATATGAATAAATTGAGTAGAATTTCTTGAGTCAAAATTGGCTCATTCAAAGCAATAGACACAGGCTAGAACAATATAATGTATTACACATAGGTATTACATTCAAATAAAGATATAGATTGAAATATAAACTGCCATTGAATCATTACACTCATAGTGGCCCTGTAACATAGAATCAAAATATTATTTTCATAAGAATACCTAGTGTCAAATTTATCGTAGTGTGGTTGATATGTTACAGCCACTGTCCTTGTAGTTACAGAGCAAAGGCTTAATTCACGGTACCACCAGGGTTAAGTTTCTGTTTCTGCATGTATATAATACACAAACATATATTTTACATTCATCTACAAAGACTTATGTTGAGAATCAAAATGTTGTGGAAAATTCCATTAGTAATGATCTTTTGGATGACCAAATCATATGTCTCAAAATTTCCTTTGGGTTGATTCTCACATCTACCTTATAGGACCATGTAGAAATGCCCTGTAGTTTCCTGAGACTATAGCTTTTTAAAAGATTAGAAGGCCTTATTTTACTCCTATGGAACAACTGATGGTTTAGAACTTCTGATCTTGTGGTTAGCAGGCCAATGAGTAACTCCTGCACGAAGTGAATTAGGTGTTGGGCTGTTAAGTGATGATGCTGTGGAAACAAACAAAGCTGATCTCCATACACCAGATGAAATTTTAACATCCTTGAAAAATCCTATGTAGAATTCCACTCTGTACTACTTTGTCACAATTGTTTCAAATGGGACAAACGAGCAGTGGGTAAATGGTGTGTTGATTGTGCACAAATGGTTGTTTCATATGCCATATAGCACCTGACCTTTAAATATGTATAATACACAAATTAAAACACACTATTTACATGTATATATGTAAAATATATTATAATTAGAAGATATGACAAGTTTGGTTTATAGTGACTAATCTGTAAAAATTAAAGGAGATCACCAAAATATTTCTTTCACAGTCACTAGAAGTTCTGAATTGCCACATTTTGTGTTATTGGCTTAATCATCTGTACTACATTTACTTAAAATTTGCTTTAGCCTTTTAGTTTGTACATGTATTTAAATAACATACTATGCCCTTCGAAATATATCCTGAAACATTGCTATCAAGTACATTACACTCACCTTAAAAGGGGGTTGTAGGTGTTATCCTGCTTTATACAGCCAGGAAATGCACAGATGTTTTGTAATATGGAGGCACTTATGTCATTTTCCAAAAATGTTACCATTACATCTTCAGTGGTTAGGTTTCCTTAATCATTTACATTGGAGAAGCAGAACCAATTATATAAGTTGAAGTTCACAGCATGAAACAAAAATGAAAAGCATTATACATAAGAGGGAGTTGTGAGACAAGAAATTGTGTCACAGTTTGTTTATTCAATGTTTCGGCAACGTTCAAAAGCAATTGGCAAGTAAATTCGTCCTCGAAGATTAAGAGGAATAGTTGTAACATATATAGCTGTAATTAGATCAAGTTTTAATAAAACACAGTAGATACAAGGCAGATATAACTTTAAAGATAAAAAGGGAATCTTCTTTCTTTTTTTAATTCTCCGTGTACATAGGTATTATTAGTATGCCTACAGGTAGCAATCAAGGACAGGCATACATGCCTAATTGTCTTCCTAGTCAAATGAGACTTTGCTAACAGTTTTATCAGATGCAATTTCTTCTATTAAAATCTAGTCAAGGCTTTCTTGACACAGTCGGCCTGAATGACTGTTACGCACTCTACTAAAGCGTTTCTCTTATGAGTCTGAGAGGACAAAATAAGTCTTAACAAGGTGGTGCTCATGAGGGAACAAATAAAATACTATTAACCAATTAACATAACCCTGAAATTGATTTAATATTTTTATTTTTGGGATCTCAGGAAAAAGGCAGTTGAAGATTATTTGCAAAATAAATTACCAATTTTTTCCCATTAAACATTGAATTAACCCAGTAAACCGTTGGTGGCATAGATGGTACACATTGTTCTCCTAACTGCAACATCAGGAGCTTGATACCGTAACTCTGCTCTATAAGAGAAAGATGAGGTTTTGTTCCTCTGGCAGTATATTACATAATGCTCCATTACAATTCATATGTTTTTGAGTGGTCTATATTACAGAAGTAAAACAACTCTTCCTTACTACTACTTTGCTCAGTTTGGAAGTTCCATAGACATCTGTTTACCATGGGTAATACTGATAGAAGTTGAAATACATCTTGGGTAGCTTCCAACATAACAACATAAAAGTTTTGACAGTGACAAAGTGGTGACAGACTGCATTACATACAGATTTGTGATGACAGAAAACCTAGGATATAATTGTTTCAGAGTAAATTAACTTAATTGTCATATTTAACCAGGCATTCCTATCCCTTTGGCCATTGAATGGGGCAACAACTGTGTACATTTGATAAATAAATAAAGAATTAATTTGAAATAATCAAGCTATTCTTACCTACTATAACTAGGTTTGTGAAGGTCTCCACCATCACATCTCTGTAGAGTTGCTTCTGAGAAACATCCATCAATGCCCATTCTTCTGCGGTAAAATCCACAGCCACATCCTCAACAGACACTGAGTCCTAAAAGAGCCCACATAATCTCTTTCATGTGAGGACTAAGTATTCAAATATGTGTGGAAAGAAAGATGAGGCTTATAATCTTGCAGTACTTTCATTTTATCGTGACTTGACACATGATTATGGGCTCTATATGGTTTGCATTCGGGTTTACCCATTTTTTTCCTTCTTTAACCATAAACATTCAGTTCTCCAAAGATTTCATCTTTCTCATAGACTTCTCAATATGAAGAATCTTCAATATGTTTGTGAAAAACTTCCATCACTTTTAATTCCATTTTTTCCTACTCATTTTGTGAAGTCTCCTCAAGAATACAACATAGTAAACTCATCACTTCCCACCAGGCCTGCCCAATTCCAGTCTATATCCTAACCCAAGAGTTTATAATCATTCAGAAATTCTCTATTACACACAACATACGCTTTATCATCTCCTCTTTCTCACTCTTATGGAGGTATGGGGAAACAACTTCCAAAGCGACATATAAAATGTATATATATATAAATTTTAAAAAACTGAGTGAATGTTGAACTATTAATAATTAAGAAATACCGTAAGACTGACATCTTATTAGTTTGCTTGCTTGTCTTTTTTTTCTTCTCATCAACCATTTCAGGAAATAGCATATGATCAAATACTGAAAGAACTGACTATATATAATTTAAATGGCCTCTGAAGTATTCTAGAAAAATATGTCATTAGTAATTGACTGATTATCAATGAAAACGTTCACAGAAACACATGTGTGTTAGTCTGGGTACTTTAAGGAAACAAATCCACAGAAACTCATGTATAAGAGAGAGTTTTATATAAAGGTCATGTGTGTATCAAGAAAACATCCCAACCCAGTGGTGCCCAGGCCCACAAGTCCAACATTAACCCATTAAACCACATGTCCAACACCAATCCACAAAGTCCTCCTCCATCTCACAAAACAGACACAAGGTGAAGACTGCAGGAGGAAAGCCAAGTCAGTGAATGTGTAAGCATCTCAGTGCTGGCAGGAGTCTCAACACAGGCGTTCCAGCACCCGGGGCTGCATCAGGGTAGGTATATGTGGCTTCTCCTTGGGGATGTCTTGCAGGAAGTGAGCCTTGCCAGCGCAAGCAGGTAACTGGCTAAGGCAGCTGCGCCCTGGTCCAACCATCAGAAAGCAAGAGACCCGAGAACTAGAAAGGCGAGGCTCACTGAACCATTTATCCATCCAACCTTCGCCCAGGTTGGCACAATAAACTAACTACCTCAACATGCACAACTGCAAATGGTCTATTCTCCCCAATTTGGAAAACAAGTATGTGAGCACAAACTGGTGGTTATCCATATAACAGCACATCCAAAGAATAAATATTTAAATAGAATGCGAAAATGTAAAAACAATATATTATGACACAAATGTAAAATCCTACAGAAAAAATCCAAAAGCCAGATGCAATTTATGATGGACAGGACTTCCAGAGACTAAAAATGGATTGAGAAGTGCTTCTGGAATTAGAACTTTTGATATTATGGACGTTATCAAATGGTTTTTGTAAAAGATTCCGTAAGATAATACAATTCAAATGTTGGTCTGTCTTATTGTACTTATGGTAATCATTACAGTAGGGGAAAAAAAGGAAGCTATTCAGAAAGAACGACAAGATGTCAAGAAATTTAAAAGCAGGAGAATTCCGGGAAGATGGCGACAGAGTGACACATACCAGGGGGACTCTGCAGAATCCAGCCCAGGAGAGTTGCTTAGAGGGTAATTCAACGCTGCTGGATTGCAGGAGGTGCATCATAAAGATAAGTAGGCACAGACCCATGGGGTTTTGAGGGGCTGGGGACTTTTGGCTTACCTCAGTGGAAGCCGGCTGGTGCTTGACCTTAGCCCAGCAACGGTGCATCATAAAGATAAGTAGGCACAGACCCATGGGGTTTTGAGGGGCTGGGGACTTTTGGCTTACCTCAGTGGAAGCCGGCTGGTGCTTGACCTTAGCCCAGCAACTGTATCTGCCGGAGCTGGGACTATTTGGAGCCCAGCCACTGTATCTGTTGGAGCCGGGACCATTTGGAGCCTGTAGCTGGGCATGGTCTCAAAACAGCCACAGTTTTCCCTGCCTTCCTCAGGGTAGGGACAGGACCCTTGAAGCTCCACCGGTAGGGATCGGGGTTCAGCTACATTGTTGCTTCTGTTTACATCTCTGCTCTATATTCCCATACAGCCTTGGAAGGCTGCGCAGTGCCGCACTGTGCAGTGCCGCGTCGTCTGAACAGGGACTAAACCCAAACCCTCACAGCTCCATGGGCAGGGATCAGGGTTCAGCTATACTGCGGCTTCTGTTAACATCTCTGCTCTCTGTCCCCCCACTTCTCTAAGGGTTGCTCAGCAGCTTTCTTGCAACTCTTCTTGCAGCTCAGCTGCGCACTGCCGCTGGGGCTTGGGGCAAGGAATAAACCCTTGCAGCTCCAGAGGCAGGGAGTGGAACTCAGCTACTTAGTTGCTTTTGCTTCCCTCGTTTCCCTATACCCCTGGTCTTACTTTTTAATTTTGCTCCTTATTTCTGCCCTGTTCTCTCACACTCCACTGTGGACTTAGAGAACACTCCCTTTGCCCTAGGGCATTTACGCCCAAGCCACTCCCAGCTAGGTGAACTCCACCCTGCATAGATAGACCAAGGCTAGGGAAAGGCAAGCTTTCTCTCCAGGGGATACTCCACCCAACTTCTCACCAAGGAATTCCTGCCTGTGTACCTGGGGGCATAAGGAAGCTCAGCCAACACTTATCAACATTCCAAGCAATAGCAGGACCTTCAGCCCAACTTCTGCTATACTGAGGCAGGCAACCAACCAGCCATCTGGGGCACTCGCCTGATAGGGAAGCCACAGGAGGATAAAGTGGGAGGTTAATCCCATAGTAAAATCAGCTGTTGGCAGTTCGGATAAGCATTCCTATAAGTCTGCCAGCGAGAGCCTAGAAAATGGCACCTGGTCGCTCTAAAACAACTCAATGCAAACAGCCATCAGTCCCAATGATATCAACGAAAAAACAGGAGAAACAAAAGGCAAAGGCAGAAGATGTCCTGAACATAACAACATATATAGAAGCAGATATTGAGATGCCACACAAAGGAATTCTCAGAATGCTGCTTGGAGCCATACAAGATATGAGGGAAACAATACATAAAAGGATGAAACAATAGAGGAGATAAAAGCCATACACCGAAGGGAAATACAGGTGCTTAGTGAGGAGATAACAAAAAACAATATCAGAATCACGGTCCTTGAGAATCGATTGCAGGAATCAGAGAACTGCATCAGTGATTTGAAGGACAGCTTAGCGGACTTTAACAAACGTGAACAAAAATCTAATAAGAGCATCAGAGAAGCTGAAGAAAACTTAAGAGCTATGTCTGATGCTATGAAGTGGAACAACATTAGAATTACCTACCGGAGGATGACACAACAAAGAAGTCATCTGCAACAATAGCAAGAGAATTCTTGGAGGAAAACGTCCCCAGCCTAATGAATGAAAACCAAGCAACCATCCAGGAGGCTGAAAGAACACCAGCACGACGGGACCCCAAGAAGAAATCACCAAGGCACATAACAGTTAAACTATATAACTTTGAGGAAAAGGAGAAAATCATGAGAACAGCTAGGGAAAAACAAGCAATCACATATAAAGGTTCCCACATAAGAATACGCTCAGACCTATCAGCAGAAACTATGAAAAAAAGGAGAGAGTGGAGTAACATATTCCAAAAATTGAAGGAAAACAACGCAAATCCAAGAACACTCTACCAGCCAAATTATCGATCAAGATCGATGGAGAAGTAAAAGTCTTCCCAGACAAGGAAAAACTCAAAAAATACGTTAGAACAAATCCAGCCTTACAAAAGATCCTTGCCGACTCATTATGGGCAGAAGCACAACACTCTCCAAGCATAAATAAGAGACCATCACATAGAACACCCTAACACAGAGGGCAACAAAGAGAAAACAGACCCCAAGATAGCAATGGCTGAAGGATGGAAAGAAGTCAAGAATGATACACACAATAATGAGAAAGGAAAGTAGGAAAGCTCCCAACACAAAAGGTATAAAATGACATCACAGAATCCGCACATGGAGATAATAACCCTGAATATCAATGGCCTGAACTCTGGCATTAAAAGACTGAGACTAGCAGACTGGTTTAGAAACTACAACCCATCAATCTGCTGCCTACAGGAGACACATCTCAAGGCTACAGACAAAAATAGGCTGAGAATCAAAGGCTGGAGAAGGACCTACCAAGCAAACAGCAATACAGAAACAACAGGGGTTGCAATCCTAATCTCGGATAAAATTAACCTCAAAGTGCAAACCATAAAAAGAGATAAGGAGGGGCACTATATAATGCTCAGGGGAATTGTAGACAATGAACCACTAAGTATTGTAAACATATATTCCCCGAATGAGAGACCAGCTCAATACGTCAACCAAACACTCCAAAAAATTAACAAAGAAATCACAGACTCGACAATTATAGTGGGTGACTTCAACATACCACTCACTGAGAAAGATAGATCACAGGGAAAGAAACTCAACAGGGAGACTAGAGAGCTAAATTCCACAATTAGACAATTTGACGTGATAGATATTTACAGAGTTTTTCATCCAAATATAAAAAATTTCATATTCTTTTCAAGTCCCCATGACACATATTCAAAGATAGACCACATGCTTGGGCATAAGGCAAATCTACATAAATTTAAGCACATTGAAATAATACAGACCCCTCTCTCTGACCACTGGCCATAAGACTGGAAATCAACAAAAGGAAGACAAAGAAAATAAGAGTAAATAATTGGAGGATGAATAACTCTCTACTGCAAAAGGTGTACGTCCTGGTGCAGATCAGAGAAGAAATCATGAAATTTCTAGAAACCAATGAAAATAAAGCACACAACGTACCAAAACTTATGGGGCACAACAAAGGTAGTCATCAGAGGAAGTTTCATAGCAATACATGCACACCTGAGAAAGGAAGAGAGACTCATGATTGATACACTGACACAAACTTTATAAAAAACTAGAGCAGAGTCAGCAGGAAAATCCTACTAATAGCAAAAGAAAAGAAGTTATTAAAAATCAGGGCTGACAAATTTCCATCAACTGACGATTGGATTAAAAAACTGTGGTATATACATACAATGGAATACTACGCATCACTAAAAAGCAGTGATGAACGTATGAGGCACATAGCGGCATGGGAAGAACTGGAGGAAATCATGCTAAGCGAGGTAAGTCAGGCACAAAAGGACAAGTACAACATGAGTCCTCTGAGGTAAGAATTAAAAAAAAATTTTTTTTAAAAAAAGCAAAAGTGGCATAGGGAAAAAAGCTACTGTATACAAACATTTTAGGGGTGAAGACGGTGTAGTATGGAAGAGACCAGACCAAAACCAGGGATGTACATGGTAGACAATGGTGGAGGAGGTGGGGAAAGGAAAACAAAAGGATGAATACAAGGAAGAAAAGGGTAGTGGGGTCATGGGGCATTAATCCACCCAAGGGGAGGGTGTTGTTTATATCTCCACAGGGAAAGTGGGACCAGACTTCCACCCAGTGTCGCAAGGTGTGAATGCAATATCCCGGCGTGGAGGAGGGAACCATTGGAGAGGTCTGGGAGGCTGGCCCCAGCACCATAAATTAAGTGGATTCCTGCCCTTCCCTGAAAAGAATTTGTTCCAAAGGACATTGACTCCGCAGCTCCGGGAGATGGACATATCTGATCAGAGCACACGGGAGCAGATGAAGGGGCAGGAGGAGAGAGTGGAGCACAGCCTGGCCCACCAGGCCGTGATGATGATGTTCCTGAGTAGAGCAGCCAGTCCACAGAGAGAACAACATGGCTGGCCCTACTATGAGACATGATGCCCCTCAGTGACTAAAGGCGATACAGGGGACAGCACTGGAGACAGAGTGTGGGAATTGCACCTGACCAGATCCCACCACACCGAGGCAAATCACTGGGGGAGTGCAGCAGAACAGCAAGGGAATGGAGTGGCAAGGTCCCCAGGGAATGCTGAAAGTGGACTTTGGGGCCAGGGCGTGGTGCCCCAACAGATTGGACTGGAAAACGTTCCTAAGGGCCAGCAAACGATCCCTGAACTAACTACAAGCTTTTCTCTTGTGAACTGTTTTGTTCTGTTCTTTGTCAGTGGTTTGTTTTTGTTGTTTTGTTGTCTGGTTGTATACTGTTGCTTTGATTTCCTCTGTCTTGTTTTCGTGCATGTTAGTGACTCCACAGGTCTGTCTGAATAGGACAGGCTGGATGAACTATCTGGAGGAAAAACAACGGGACCGACAGTTCCGGGGGGACTTGGGTTGGGGGGGTAGGGGGGGTAAGGAAGTGGTGTTAACAAACCCAGGGACAAGGGAAAAACATGGGACCCCAAATGGTAGAGAAGGGGGAGTGGCAGGCCTGGTGGGAAATGATCAAGGGTAAGGTTGCTTAGAGAAGAGGTATGCACTAGCCCAGGTGGCGATGAAGCACGGTAGTAGGGCAGGAGGAAAGTCACATGGAGGTCTAGAAAAAGACATGTACATGCAAATATATATAGGAGGATGGGGAAATAGATCTATGTGTCTATATTTATAGGTCAAGTATTAAGGTGGCGGAAGGACCTTGGGCCTCTACTCAAACACTCCCTCAATGCATGAATACCTTCTTTTATTAAATTGGAACTCTATGATGCTCATTCTCCCGACACAACGCCTGGAGCCAAAGTGGATGAACAAGTAAATGTGGTGAAGAAAGCTGATGGTGCCCGGCTATCAAAAGAGATAGTGACTGGGGTCTTAAAGGCTTGAAGATAAACAAGCGGCCATCTAGCTCAGAAGCAACAAAGTCCACATGGAAGTGATCGAGTGGTCCCAGGGGGATCAGTTACCAGGCATCAAAGAACAAAAAATCTTATCATTGACTGCACACCTCCATGATAGGATCGCTGAAGACAAATGGGTGCATAAGCAAATGTGGTGAAGAAAGCTGATGGTGCCCGGCTATCAAAAGAGATAGCGTCTGGGGTCTTAAAGGCTTGAAGGTGAACAAGCGGCCATCTAGCTCAGAAGCAAAAAAGCCCACATGGAAGAAGCACACCGGCCAGTGCGATCACGAGGTGCTAAGGGACCAGGTATAAGGCATCATGCAAAAAAAACAACGACGATATAAGTGTGTGTATATATGTGTATATGTATATGCATATATATACCATATTAAATGAAGGGGGAAGTGCAGAGTGGAGACCCAAGGCCCAAGTGTCGGCCAATGGAGAGCCCCTCATAGAGGCGTTTAGGAGAGGAGATGGGTTAATTAGGGTGCGAGGTAGTATCGATGAAGAACACAGCTTTCCCCCAGATCCTGGATGCTTCCTCCCCCCAACTACCATGATCCGAATTCTACCTTGCAGGCTGGATAGGACAGAGGCTGTACACTGGTGCATATGAGGGCTGGAGGTACAGGGAATCCAGGGTGGATGATACCTTCAGGACCAAGGGTGTGAGGGACGATGCTGGGAGAGTGGAGGGTGAGTGTGTTGGAAGGGGGGAACTGATTGCAAGGATCCACATGTGACCCCTTCCCTGGGAGAGGGACAGCAGAGAAGGGTGGAAGGGAGACTCCGGATAGGGCAAGATATGACAAAATAACGAGGTATAAATTACCAAGGACACATGAGGGAGGGGGGAAAGGGGAGGGAGGGGGAAAAAAAAGAGGACCTGATGCAAGGGGCTTAAGTGGAGAGCAAATGCTTTGAGAATGATTGGGGCAGGGAATGTATGGATGTGCTTTATACAATTGATGTATGTATATGTATGGATGGTGATAAGAGTTGTATGGGTCCCTAATAAAATGTATAAAAAGAAAAGAGGAGAAAAAAATGATTAGGGCAGGGACTGTACAGATGTGCTTTATACAATTGATGTATGTATATGTATGAACTGTGATAAGAATTGTATGAGCCCCTAATAAATTGTTAAAATTAAAAAAAAATCAGGGCTGAACTGGAGATCCCCTCATAGAGGGGCTTAGGAGAGGAGATGGGTCAGTCAGGGTGCAAGGTAGTACCGACAAAGAGCACAGCTTTCCCCCTGATCCTGGATGCTTCCTCCCCCCAACTACCATGATCCGAATTCTACCTTGCAGATCTGGATAGGGCAGAGGTTGTACACTGGTACATATGAGGGCTGGAGGCACAGGGAACCCAGGGTGGACGATACCTTCAGGACCAAGGGTATGAGGGGCGATGCTGGGAGAGCGTAGGGTGAGTGGGTTGGAAAGGGGGAACTGATTACAGGGATCCACTTGTGACCTCCTCCCTGGGAGAGGGACGACAGAGAAGGGGGGGAAGGGAGACTCCGGATAGAGCAAGATATGACAAAATAACGATGTATAAATTACAAAGGGCACATGAGGGAGGGGGGAGCGTGGAGGGAGGGGAAAAAGAGGAACTGATGCAAAGGGCTTAAGTGGAGAGCAAATGCTTTGAGAATGATTGGGGCGGGGAATGTATGGATGTGCTTTATACAATTGATGTATGTATATGTATGGATTGTGATAAGAGTTGTATGAGTCCCTAATAAAATGTAAAAAAAGAAAAGGGAAAAGAAAGAAAGAAAAGAAAATGATTAGGGCAAAGAATGTACAGATGTGCTTTATACAATTGATGTATGTATATGTATGGACTGTGAGAAGAGTTGTATGAGCCCCTAATAAAACGTTTAAAAAAAAAAAAAGAAACCAAAAAAAAAAAAAATCAGGGCTGAGATCCAGGAGAGGGAAACTAAGAAAACTATGGAAAAAATTAATATCGCTAAAAGTTGGTTCTTTGAAAGGATAAACATGATCGTTAAACCATTAGCAAACATAACCAAAGAAAGGAGGGAACAAATCTCAATAGAAAGAATAAGGGTTGAAAGAGGGGTCATTACAACAGACCCTAATGAAATCAAAAGGATAGTTACACAGTACTATGAAGGATTGTACTCCAATGAATTCAACAATTTGGAAGACATGGACAAATTCCTGGAAAAACAATCCCTCCCTAGACTATCCTTGGTGGAAATCAAGAATCTCAACAGACCCATAGCAATAGAAGAAATAGAAAAGGTTATCAAGAGATTACCAACAAAAAACTCCCCTGGACGAGATGGCTACACTGGAGAATTCTACCAAGCATTTAGCAAAGAACTAACACCAATCGTACACAAACTTTTCCAGAACATAGAAAAAGATAGCAAACTCTGGAACTCCTTCTATGAAGCTAGTATAACCCTGATATCCAAACCGGGCAAGGATCCCACAAGAATCGAGAACTACAGACCAATATCCCTAATGAACATCTATGCAAAAATCCTTAACAAAATACTAGCCAACAGAATACAAAAGTATATAAAACAAATGATTCACCATGACCATCTGGGATTCATACCAGGGATGGTTCAACATACGAAAGACTATTAGTATTATTCGTCACATTGACATGAAAAACTATAATAACCACATGATAATATCAATAGATGCAGAAAAAGCATTCGACAACATCCAACACCAATTCCTGTTTAAGACACTTGCGAAGATAGGAAAGGAAGGAAATTTCCTCAAGACAATACAAGCTATATATGAAAAACCAACAGCCAACTTGGTAGTCAATGGAGAAAAGTCTAACACAATCCCACTGAAAAAGGGGACCAGACAAGGATGCCCCTTGTCCCCACTCCTATTTAATATCGTGCTGGAGGTTTTAGCTAACAGCATAGGCAAAGAAGAGACATCAAAAGTATTCGTCTGGGGAAGGAAGAGGTGAAATTATCATTATTTGCAGATGGTATGATTTTATATATGGAAAATCCCAAAAGTTCCACAAGGGGAGTACTAGAAGCAATAGAGGAGTTTGGCAGAGTGGTGTGATACAAGATCAACAAACAGAAGTCCATCGGACTGTTATACACATCAGATAAGACCACAGAAGAAGAGATCAAAAAGGTGGTAACCTTCACAATAGTCAAACACAAACTGAAATATCTAGGGATACACCTGACTGAAAAAACAAAAGATCTATACAGGGAAAACTATAGAACACTATTACAAGAAACCAAGAGCGACCTCAACAAATGGAAGAATATCCCATTCTCTTGGATTGGAAGACTTAATATAGTTAAGATGTCAGTTCTGACAAAAGCACTATATAAGTTTAATGTCATCCCGATAAAATTACCATCATCTTTCTTCAAAGAAATTGAAAAACTGATTACCAACTTCATATAGAGAGGGAAGAAGCCCAGAATTAGCAGAGAACTCCTCAAGAAGGACACCGTGGGAGGGCTTGCTTTACCTGACTTTGGCACATACTATACAGGCACAGTTCTCAAAACTGCATGGTATTGGTACAATGACAGATACTCAGACCAATGGAAAAGAACTGAAAACCCAGAAATAAAGTCATCAGCATACAGACAGCTGATCTTTGATAAGGGCCCCCCAAATATCAAATGGGAAGCAGATGCCCTCTTTAACAAGTGGTGCTGGAAAAAATGGATATCAACATGCAGAAAAATGAAGCAAGACCCTCATCTCACTCAAGGCACAAGAATAAACTCAAGGTGGATCAGAGACCTTGAAGTTAAACCCCAAACTATTAGGGCCATTAATGAGGAAATTGTGACCAACTTGAGAACTTTGGCACAGGGAATACACAGGCTATCAGAAATAGGGAAGGATACAAACACAGAGGAGGCACAAATTGGCAAATGGGATATACTGAAGATAAAACACCTGTGTACATCGAAATAATTCACCAAGAGAGTAATAAGAGAGTCCACATACTGGGAAAACATCTTTAGCAATGACACATCAGACAAAGGCCTTATTACTAAAATCTACAATACTCTGCTACTTTCCAAAAAGAAAAAAAACTGATAGCCCAAGTGAGAGGTGGGGAAAGGACTTGAACGGAAGTTTCACAGGGGCAGAAATCCGAATAGCCAACAAACATATGAGAAAATGTTCCCGATCTTTAGCCATAAGAGAAGTGCAAATTAAAATAACAATGAGGTACCATCTGACACCCTCAAAGGTAGCCCAATTCAAAAAATCAGAAAGCAACAAGTGTTGGAGGGGCTTTAGGGAGACAAGAACTCTCATCCACTGATGATGGGCCTGTAAGTATGTACAGGCACTATGGAAATCAATCTGGCGATACCTAAAACAGATGGAAATAGAGTTACCATATGACCCAGCATATGCCCAGAAGAGGCAAGAAACAAACCAAGGCCAGACATCTGTGCTCCAATGTTCATTGCGGCACAGTTCACAATTGCAAGGAGTTGGAAGCAACCCAAATTTCCATCAACTGACGACTGGATTAAAAAACTGTGGTATATACATACAATGGACTACTACGCATCACTAAAAAGCAGTGATGAACGTATGAGGCACATAGCGGCATGGGAAGAACTAGAGGAAATCATGCTAAGCGAAGTTAAGTCAGGCACAAAAGGACAAGTACAACATGAGCCCGCTGAGGTAAGTATTAAAAAAAATGCAAAGGGGGCATAGGGAAAAAGCTACTGTATACAAACTTTTTTGGGGTGAAGACAGAGTATGGCAGAGACCAGATCAAAACCAGGGATGCACATGGAAGACAACTGGGGAGGAGGTGGAGAAAGGAAAGAAAAAAGGATGAATATAAGGAAGAAAAGGGGAGCGGGGGCATGGGGCACTAACCCACACAAGGGGAGAGAGGGTAATGTTTATATATCCACAGGGAAAGAGGGACCAGAATTCAACCCAGTGCCGCAAGGTGTGAATGCAACATTCCAGCGTGGAGTAGGGAACCAGTGGAGGGGTCTGGGAGGCTGGCCCCAGCACCAAAAATTAAGTAGATTCCTGCCCCTCCACCGTGAATAATTTGTTTCAAAGGACGACATTGATTCTGCATCTCTGGGAGAAGGACATATCTGATCAGAGCACACGGGAGCAGAAGAAGGGGGAGGAGGAGAGAGTGGAACACAGCCTGGCCCACCAGGCCGTGAGGATGATGTTCCTGGTTAGAGCAGCCGGCCCACAGAGAGGACAACATGGCTGGCCTCACTATGAGACATGATACCCCTCAGTGACCAATGGTGCTACAGGGGACTGCACCAGAGACACAGTGTGCGAATTGCACCTGACCTGATCCCACCACACCGAGGCAAAGCACTGGGGGAGTGCAGCGGAACAGCAAGGGAATGGAGCGGCAAGGTCCCCAGGGAATGCTGAAAGTGGACTTTGGGGCCAGGGCGTGGTGCCCCAACAGACTGGACTGGAAAACCCTTCTAAAGGTCAAGAAACGATTCTTGAACTAAATGCAAGCTTTTTTTCTTGATGTGTTTTGTTTTTTGTCAGTGGTTTGTTGTTTCTGTTTTGTTGTCTGGTTGTATACTGTTGCTTTGTTTTCCTCTGTCTTGTTTTTGTGCATGTTATTATCTCCACATGTCTTTCTAAATAAGACAGGCTGGATGAACTAACTGTAGGAAAAACAAAGGGAACGACAGTTCTGGGGGACTTGGGATGGGGGAGGTGGTGGGGGGTGTAAGGAAGTGGTGCTAACAAACCCAGGGAAAAGGGAACAACATGGGATCCAAATTGGTGGTGATGGGGAAGTGGCAGACCTGGTAGGGAATGATCAAGGATAAGGTTATGTAAAGAAGAAGTATAGCTGTAACCCAGGTGGGGACAGAGCATGATAATGAGGCAGGAGGAAAGTCAAGGGAAATAGAGGAAAGAGCTAGGAGGCAAAGGGCATTTATAGAGGTCTAGACAAAGACATGTACATGAATATATATATATGAAGATGGGGAAATAGATCTATGTGTCTATATTTATAGGTTTAGTACTAAGATGGCGGAAGGACCTTGGTCCTCTACTCATGCACTCCCTCAATGCATGAATACATTCTTCTATTAAATTGATATTCAGAGATGCTCACCCTCCCAACACAACTGCTGAAGCCAAAGTGGGTGAACAATTAAAGGTGGTGAAGAAAGCTGATGGTGCCCGGCTATCAAAAGAGATAGTGTCTGGTGTCTTAAAGGCTTGAAGATAAACAAGCGGCCATCTAGCTCAGAAGCAACAAAGCCCACATGGAAGAACACACCAGCCTGTGTGATCACGTGGTCCCAAAGGGATCAGTTATCAGGTATCAAAGAACAAAAATCATATCATTGGCTGCACACCTCCATGATACAATTGCCAAGGACAAACCGGTGCATAGCAAATGTGGCGAAGAAAGCTGATGGTGCCCGGCTATCAAAAGTGATAGTGTCTGGAGTCTTAAAGGTTTGAAGGTGAACAAGCGGCCATGTAGCTCAGAAGCAACAAAGTCCACATGGAAGAAGCACACCAGCCTGTGCAATCACAAGTTGCCAAAGGGATCAGGTATAAGGCATCATCATAAAACAAAACAAAAAAAAAACCTTACCATAGTGAATGAAGGGGGAAGTGTAGAGTGGTGACCCAAAGCCCATTTGTCGGCCACTGGAGATCCCCTCATAGAGGGGTCTGGGGGAGGAGATAAGTCAGTCAGGATGTGATGTAGCACCGATTTAGAATACAGCTTTCACCCAGATCCTGGATAATTCCTCCCCGCACCCTCCACTCCCCCCAACTACCATGATCCGAATTCTACCTTGCAAGTCTGGATAGAGCAGAGGTCATACACTGGTGCATATAGGAGTTGGAGGCCCAGGGAATCCAGGGTGGGTGATACCTTCAGGACCAGGGGTGTGATGGGCGATACTGGGAGAGTAAAGGGTGAGTGGATTGGATCTACATGTGACCTTCTCCCTGGGGGATGGACAACAGAAAAGGGGGTGAAGGGAGACGACAGATAGGGCAAGATATGACAAAATAATAATCTACAAATTATCAAAGGCTCATGAGGGAGGCGGGAGCGGGGAGGGATGGGGGAAAAAAAGAGGACCTGATGCAAAGGGCTTAAGTGGAGAGCAAATGCTTTGAAAATGATAAGGGCAAAGAATGTACAGATGTGCTTTATACAATTGATGTATGTATATGTATGAATTGTGATAAGAGTTGTATGAGCCCCGTATAAAATGTTTAAAAAAAAGAATGATGATTCCCAAAGATTTCTATGTGCAGCCTGTGTAATCCAAAAATAACAATAATAAAATCCAAATATGATTTTAAAAAGCAGGAAATATACTCCATATTTTAGTAAATGTTGAAAAAAATATTCTGGCTAAATAAACATACACAGAACATGGTCTCAGGATAGGAGTTTCAATCACTTTAAGAACCTGTGAAGTTCAAAGGAATCTTTCTTCTTCAAAGTTAAGAGAATGTGAAGAAATTACTGATGAAGATCAAAGGTTACAGGATTGAGAATTCATTACAGCCCAGCAAAAAAATATCCCTACAAATAAATTAATAAGCAACACCTTAACAAGTTTGAGGACGTTATTTCTGCTCAAAGCGGCCACAAGACACAATTTCCCTCCCTCACCCATAGCGCAAGAGGGACGCTAGTGGCACAGTGTGGGACTGTGCCCGATCTGACCCTACCACACTGGACGAAAGGTTAAGGGAATGCAACAGAGTAACAAGGGGAGCAAAGCAATGAAGTCCCTGGGGAATAGAATACAAAAAATAGACTGTGGGGCCAAAACATGGCCCCCCCATCAGACTCAACCAATCAGAAAACACTCCTAAAGTTCCACAAACAGACTTGGAACTATTTATAGTCATCTTCTTTTTTTGTTGTTGTTGATAATTGTTTTTGTTATTGTTTTGTCTTCTCTCACTGTTTTGTTTTGCTATGTCTTGTTTTTGTGCTCATTATTGTCTCTGCATGTCTATCTAGATAAGATAGGAGGGAAAAAAGCCTCCAGAGGAGAAAACAATGGGACTAATGGTTCTGGGGAGACATGCGAGACAGGGAGGTAGGGGAAAGGAAGCGATTGTTAACTAACCTGGGACAAGGGCACAACAAGTGATCTAAAATTGATGGAGAGGAGGGCATATGTTACCTGGTAGGACTTGATCAAGGGTAATGTAACCTAGAGGAATTCCTGAAACCTGAATGAAGCCCAAACATGATAGTGGGACAAGAGGACAAAGTGAAAGGAAATAGAAGAAACAACTAGGAGACAAAAGGCATTTATAGAGATCTAAATACAGGCATGTACATATGTAAGTATATTTATGTAGAGCAAGAGCGAAATAGATCTATGTACATCTATTTATATGTTCAGTATTAAGGTAGCAGACGGACATGGGCCCTCTTCTTAAGTACTCCCTCAATGCAAGAACACTTTATTCTACTAACCTTGTATTCTGTGATGCTCAGCTTCTGGTCACAATCGCTTAAGACAAAATGGTGCATAAGAAAATGTGGTGAAGAAAGCTGATGCTGCGCAGTTATTAAAAGATATAGCATCTGGGGTCCTAAAGGCCATCTATCTGAGAAACAAAATGTCCACATGGAAGAAGCACAACAGCCTGTGTGATCATGAGGTGTTGATGGGACCAGGTATCAAAACCCAGAATGAAAAATCATATCAATGTGAATGAGAGGGAGTGTGAAGTGGAGAGCCAAAGCCCATCTGTAGACAATTGGACAACTCCTTACTGAAGGGTGTGTTATACAGAGTTCTCTAGAGAAACAAAACCTGGACATTTATTATTATATAAAAATATGTGCTATTATCTATCTATCCATTATACAATATATTAATATATAATCATTAAATATAATGGATATATATATATATCACAAAAGAATATAAGAGCTAATTAGTCCACACAGCAGTACAGAGGGCTCAGTTCAACTTACTTCCATGGAACATTTAATATACTGGAAGTCATTCAACTCATGAGGGCTGCTGAGTCCAACGTCAAGGAAACAGACAGCTAGGTCTTCTGTAGAGCAACGCAGGCATTCAGGCCATAGGCAGCAAACAGAAGGGCAGGTCATCAATAGTCAGCAAGGTGATAGGATCCGACAGTGCCAAGTTCAAGCGATGTATACACCAGCAACGTGACAAAGCAGTTCTCAAAGGCACCTCAAGCTGTGGCGACATGATCCACAGGTTGGCAGTCACACAGGTAGTGTAGCTCACACATTGGGGCAGAGAACTAACAGGAGCATGTTTATCCGAACGAGAGAGAGAAAGAGAAAAAGAGAGAGAGAGAGAGAATAGGCAGGGCTTGCTTAGCCATTTATCTCTTTGCCCTCCAGTCAAACTGCAACCTTGTTAATACTACATGTTCCTATTGTCCGGGTTAACACAATAAACCTGCCTATCATAATGAGTCACCAGGAAGACATGAGTCAATCAGGGGGCAGTATAGCATCGATGCAATATACTATTTTCCTCTACTTCTTTATTGTTTCCTCTCCACCCACTATTATGACCCCAATTCCACCATAAAAATCTGACTAGACCAGAGCATGTACACAGGTACAGATAAGAGCTGGAAACATAGGGCAGATAAACCCCTCAGGACTGATAATGAGAGTAGTGATACTTGGAGGATAAGGGGTAAGTGGGGAGTATTTGTGAAGAGGACAATATTCAAAATGATCAACATATAACCCATTCCCAGGGGATGGACAACAGAAAAGTGGGTGAAGGGGGACTTTGGTCAATGTATGACATGAAAACATAGTCATTTACAAATTATCAAGGGTCCATTGGGGGGTAGGGGAGGAGATGAGAAGTTGATACCAAGGGCTCAGGTCGAAAGAAAATGTTTTGAAAATGATGGCAACAAATGTATAAATGTGCTTGACAGAATGGATGGATATATGGATTGTAATAAGAGCTGTACAAGCCCCCAATAAAATGAGTTAAAATCAATTAGTTAATTAATTAGTTAAAAAAAAGAAACCCATACGTTCATCCTCAATTGTGAGGATGGCACAGGAGAGTACAGTGTTTTGTTCTGTTGTACAATGAATCCCTGAGAGATTGAATGGACTCAATGACAGCTAACATGACAATAGCCTCAGAAGCCACAAATATACACCTAACACAAACACAAAGACATCTTAGTGTCTTGTTCGTTTGTTTACAAAAGATAGTATTCTCTCATTACAAAAGGGAAGAGGTTTCTTCAGTTAAAAAAATTAGAACAAGGTAACTACAAAATCACAGAGGAATTCCTATTCTTCACTAATCCATTATTTTGGAGGTGAGCTGAAGGCAATTCTCTAAGAGCCGCACACCATGCCATATGGCAGAGTATTTTCATCAAAGTGGGCCTTAGGCTAAGGGCAGCACACAGTCACTCAGTTTTGAGCAGCTATTTGTCTTTCAAGGGAACTGTAAATCATATAGTCCTGTACACTGAAGGGTCAAATGGAAAATCAGAGGATCCAACAGAACAAGGCATGGCAATAGTTACTGGGTTTCAGATGCTTAGAAGGTCTATAGCCAATTGAATCAAAATAAAATTTCATGAGAAACTTCCAGCCTAACTGTAAGATAGATGAAAACTAAAAACTCTGGCAGCTAGAGTATTCACATAGGATGAATAAACACATTTTTACTGTTTTGTTGTTTAAGTTCAACTTACTGGGTTCCAACATAAAAAAAGTGTTGAGACAGCACTTAGTTACACCTTCTATGAAACCAGAAATAACCTGATACCAATGTCAGATAATTATACTTTAAGAAAATTATAGACAAGTGTTGATAATGCATCTGACTAAAAAAGTTATTTAAAACTTGGAAGTAGAGTCAGACAATATATTAAAATAAGTATATATCATGATTAATTCTAATTTCTCCCATAATTGATTAAACATAAAATAAACACTCAAATATAAGTACTGATGGGGAAAAATGAGTCAATTATCTAAATAGACACAGAATACATACTAAACAAACTCAAAGGCTTTTCATGTTCAAATAAAAAAACTACAATTCTAACAGGAAACAGGTCAAACACAATACCTTCATGGAAAAGAAAACAAAAAACATTGCAAATGTCACCTGTAGGAGAAAGAAAAAAATCACCCCACCTCAGAAACAGGACAAACATACATGTCCATTTCCAACACTCATATTAAAAATTGTCCTAGCTAGACTAATCAGAAAAAAATCAATAAAAGGAAGAAAAAGCATTTTCAAAAAGAATGAATGAAAATTCTTTATTCATCATAAATTAATGATTTCATATAAAAAAGATTCCAAGTAGGCCATAAATACTATAGCTAGTAAATGTAAAAAAGTTGCAGGCCACACTTCAACACACAAAAATAATTTTGGGTACTTAAATCCCTAACGATTAACTGCTAATCTCCAATCTCAAACCATTAATGCTTACACATTAAGATGCTGAGCATCTTTCCAACACACTGATACCCTCTGTTTGCCAGAGAGCAGTGAGAGCTGGCCAGCCTGACTGCAGGGCCAAACCGGGCAGAAGCAGTACTAGCGGACTTAAATACAACATGACAGGTAGCACACAGTTTGCCTGAAAAGGACTACTGGTCAACCTCCGAAGTGGTTATCCAAAATGATACTACAAAAATGTGTATATGGTGCACACACATGCACGCATGCATGCACTGTGATCACACAAGTGAAATTATGAAATATGAAAGTAGATTTTTTGAAACAAAAAACAGAACCCAATCCATAATTGCAAAAGCTAGGGAGAAGAGGAGGGAGAGCCTGTGGATCCACAGGGTGGGAGAGCACTAACAGCGGGCTAGGGTTCCAACTGGCAGGCGCTGACACGCAAGCACACATGTGAGCGTCTCCAACCTGTTGTCCTAATAGTACCTCCTAGTTAACCTCCTAAGTAGCGGCGAGAAAAATAACTAAGACCCCACTCAGTGGCTGGTCTACCCACCTTGTAGGGCAGGGGGCAGCCAGGGGCTCCAGCCTAGGGGCCATCAGGGAGTGAGGAGGTCGCTCCAATCTCTCCCTCTTTCCTCCTTCCTCTCCTCTGTCCTCCTTCCTCTCTCCTCTACCCAGCCCCTCAACCCTCTACCCCCATCTTACAAGGAAGATCAGATCAAATCATTCTGACATTGAAGGAGTAAAAAGTGACATCACTATGAACACTTGGCCACCACAAGCCAGTTATCCCTGTGATGACTATTCCAACACTTCCTGCTTAAAACCCCAAAGGTCAGAAGGTTGTGAGTTCCCAATTTCACTGTCTGTATTCCTACTGAAAATGATGACCCAGTGAGCTTTAGCTCTTCTGCTCCACAAGAGGTGTCTGTCCTCCCTGAGCTCACCTTAGGACACCTGCCTTACCTTTACCAGGTGCACTGTCCCAGTCAAACAACCCACCTGACACTGCTAGGTCCCTGCCTGCCAGGGAAAGGGCCCCAAGGAGGCTGCAGCTAAGGCTCGGAGGAAGCACAGGAAGAAATGCCAGGGCAGCAGCAAGGAGACCTATTTCCTGTATGTGCACAAGGTGCTCAAATAGGTCCACCCAGACTCCAGCATCTTGTTCAGGTTCATGGGCTTTGTGAACTCTGATCACCGACACCTTTAGGCACATTGCCCACCAGGCATCTCAACTGGCCCCATTCCAAACAGCACTCAAACCTCATGGCCTGGGGCATCCTGGCGACCTAGCGCCGGTTTTGTCCAAGCGCACTGTGGCTAAGGGCGCCGAGGCCGTCGTCCACTACACCAGCTACAAGTAAATTGTCCTCTGGCCTCACAGCATTCAAAACCCAAAGGCCCTTTTCAGGTCCACGTCGGTTTTCTTTCCTAAGAAAGAGCTTGAACACATCAGCACTCCCTAGTTTGGGGTTTGTTTTGGTTTGGTTCAATCTTTCGTGCATAGTTTAGTTAGACAGTTTTCATGGTGGAGATCTTTTCTTTTTGAACACGTTTTGGGACATTTAAGCCACAAATCACACATATTCCCACAATTCAGTACTTTAGTCATCTCAAAAAGAATTGCACAATCATTACAATTGATTTCACCATATTGTGTATTTTCTCATCACGATTAAATTGCCTTTAAAATTACTTGAGAGGTCACCTTCAGTTCTAGTGTTCTATCCTTTATTCTTTACTCCCCAAAACCCCTCACCCTCCCCAACTCCACCAACCACCCCACCCCAACCCCACACAGACATGCCCTACAAACCCTCGAATGTTATTTCATCTCCAGACATCCACTCCTTCTGTGCGTCACTAACTGGTAAACCCAATGGAAACAATAACAAATAGAAAGGAAATGAAATGGGGGTGATTTTAGAAACCATAATAATATATGCATAAAAATATAAACAAGGAGTAAGAAAAAGTGCAACCATCAATATTTTAAAAGCCAGGGAAGACGTCTTTGTCACGGAACCAGCAAGAGATCCCTGCACCTAGAACAGACTCTGGTCTGGTCCAGAGGGAGGTCGGCAGCAGCAAGACCCGAGGGCTCACCTTTGAGCTGAAGAGGTGCAACGAGTCTCAGGGAGGAGGCACCGCTGTGTGAAAGGAACAAGGGAGGGGAGTTAGGAGACCCGCAAAGCGATGAATCTGGGAACCCCAAAGTCCAAAACCCCATCCGGGATCCCCCTTTCTACAACAGGGATTCCCACCATGAACACCAATCAATCCGAAAGTGGGGAAATAGGTCCTGCCTCTGGGGACACCCGCCCACCTCTCACCAAGACAAGCAGGGTCACCCTAAAATGGCCTCCGCCCACACGCACATCTGGAGCCCAGCGCCTCCCACCTGGGAGCGCCGGCAGCAAGGTGCTCAGGCTGTGGCCGCGTCTCTGGCACTGGGAGCAGAGCACCGCACAGTGGTATTCTCAGCTGCAGTTCCGGCTAAGACACCGCCACTTCCGGCCCTGTCTGTGCGTGACCCTGGGTGGGAGGAGCTGGCGGGGTCACGGAGGAGTAGGGTCTCTGCCTTCACTTCCTCTCAAGGCAGCTCTTGCTCCGCCCATTTCTGCTGCTGCACCAACACAGGTGCCTAGTGAGGGGTGGGCGGGGCCTGGAGGGCCTGGGGCGGGGCTCAGGGAGGAGCCAGGGGTAGGAGGTCCCCGCCAAAGGGCCCATGCCTGCTGCTGAGGCTGCAGCGTCAGATAACAATGGCTGAGGCACCAGTACTTTCTCCCTGTCAGAGAGCGTGCATGGGTGGCATGCAGTGAAATAGAACCATGTATGTGGACTGGTAAACCTGCTATCAGATTCCCGGATGTGCATCCTCCTAACGAACTCGAAACACCCAACCATCCAATCCTGCCATGGTGTTAATAGGGGCTGAAGCAAGATCTAAGAGTTCTTGCTTAACCTTTGTGGTGACAGTCCATTCTGCGACCTAAAGCACTGTCGTGTATGACTGCTTTTTTAGGAACAGAGAAGTACTTAGTGTGCACGTTCAGATAAATTATGTCAGTTTAACAAAATTGAAAATATGAAACTTAAGCAGGAGCACTGAAAAGGGAATGGAGGAACATGAGCAGGAGAATGGCTGTTAAACTTGCCTGTCCTTAGAGTTGGAATTTGTACTATCTTCTTGTTTGATTTTTCTGGGAAGCTTTGGGGACAGTTAAACATGAGAGTTATGTTCGATGATGCTTATCATGATTTATGCACTCTGCTAATTTAATTTATCCCTCACTTGAGGTTCTATCAGTCCAAGGGGTCAAGTGTATGGACAGTGTTTGGGGAGACTTTTCCAAGTTGAGAAATCTGAAATTTAAATTTGCTTCCTGCAAGTAACTCTGGCTGCCAGGTCTCTCAGAACAAGTGTTTATGGGAAAGATCAAGTGAAGTATTTCCTGATTAACTTGCATCCATAAGGATTGTGCTTCTTTTATGCCTGTTATACTTGGGAATTCCTTTATGAAAGGTCAAGACAGATTCCAAAGTTGCTGGCTAAAAATGGAGATAGGAGAATTGTAACACTCTGTTAGGTTTCCCAATATGGTCAGATAGTTCCCCAGACTGTAAACAAAACTGTCACCTGACTTTATCAGGAATCAACAAAAGTCACTTATCAGCAAATATTTACTGAATTAAACTGATTTGTGTTCCCAGTTCTGATGGAGCCATCTTATCCTTAAATCTTGGGAAACTTAGCCTAGATGTTGCAACTAAAGGGCGACTTCTCTGGAAATACCTGCTATGTTAGACTGGGTAGACTAGATAAACAAATCCAGGGACATTGAAATATGTATAAGAAAGAGATTTATATCAAAGACCAATAGATAATAAGAAAACCTTGCAGCCCAGTCCAGATCAAGTCTAAAAGTTCAATATTAACTCATATTTCTGATACTAGTCGATAATTCCCTCTTCACACACACAGCATGCAATGATGCCAAATGCAGGAAGACCATAGGCCAGTGGGTAAATAGTCTAGTGTATCCAGTGGAGGTAGAATCATCTTAGTGCTGGTGTGGGTGTCCATGTGGCTCTTCCAGTTCTCTGTGTGACTCAACAGCAGGAAGGTGAGGCAAAAAGAGAGGGTAGCCCAGCTCCAGGGAGAAAGAGTGGAAGTTCCCAAAATCCTCATGAGAAGGTCATGCCCACCAGGAGGCATCATCAGGTTGTGACCTTATTGACAGGTTAACCTCCACCCCTAGACTTATTTACCAAGTTGAAATGAAATTATGTAGCTACTACACCTGCTTTCATGTGAGGTTTTCTGTTTCCATGGATAAATCATTAATTGCCCCTTCCCAACCAAAAAATCCTCATTGTCATCGAGTCAATGCAGACTCAGAGTGACAGTATATGACAGGGTACAACTTCCCTGGTAAGTGTCCAAGAATGTAAATCTTTGCTGGAATAGAATGCTCCTTTGTTCTCCAGTGGCGTTATAGGTGGTTCCAAACTGCTAGTCTTACAGTTAGTACCCCAACTTATACCCACTATACAGACAGGGATTTGTTCATTCATTGTAGATCCATCCACAGTAGCATGCAAGTAGAGTCTAAAATGTTCCCTCAGTTATACAGTTACTTTCCATTGGGTTGCTAACCTAAAGTTAGTGATTGATCAGCAGAACGAGATGTACCCAGCCACCGCTACCAAGTGCTCCAAAAGGAATCCCATTAGAAGGTCCTGGATAGAGTGGGAGGAAAAGGTGGACTCAAACTCAAAATCACAAAAGAGACCCTCAAGACAATGGCCTTTAGTCACGTTCATGTCTGGAACTGAACTCACCCACTGCAAGGCTCTCCAGTCTTGTAAGTAAAATCAAGGACAGAATTTAGCTTGTGGGGAAGAATGGAAACTGGAAAGTCTTGGACAAAGTGGGGTAAGTGATAGTGCATTATTGTTGTTGTTAGTTGCCCTCAAGTAGGTTCCAGCTCATAAAGAATCTAGGTACAATAGAATGAAACACTGCCAAGTCCTGCTCCATCTCAGGGTGGTTTTTAGGTTTGAGCCCATTGGTGCAGCCAATGATCCAGTCCCTCACCAGGGTCTTCCTCTTTTCAATTCCCCTTTTACTTTACCAAGCATACTATTATCTCTCCTGATAACCTATTCAAAGTACATGAGACAACATGTCACCATCCTCACTTCTCAGGAGCATTAGGATGTGTGGTCAATGCTATTGTTATTCTTGTTAATTCCTGCACAAATCTGCTTGAAACAATAGATGAATGTATGGATTGTAATAAGAGATATAAGAGCCCCCAATAAAAGTATTTAATTAAAAAATTAAATAAATAAAATTCCATGAGACACTTCTAGCCAAATTGTAAGACTTTTGAAGGTGCAGATTCTGGCAGCTATGAATAAAAACCATTTTACTGTACTGTTATTTAAGTTCAAGTTAATTGGGAACTGAGTTAATTGGGAACTCAGCTCCCAATAGTTTAAAGAACTTTGTATTCTAGCTCCATTATCAATATTGGTCTACAGTTTTCTTGAGGTATCATTATCTGACACTGGTATCAGAATATTAATGATCTCATAGAATGTGTTATTCAGTGTTCGCTCACAACCATTGTTACATTTGTACCCAATTAACTTGAACTTAAATAACAATACAGTAAAATGCCAGGTGGTTAGAACAAAGTGTTCTTGTGTTGAGGGAGGGCTGGAGCAGAGGCCCAAAGTCCGTCCACTTACTCCATGTATGGCCATATAAATACATGTACATAGGCCAATACCTCTATTTTATGAATTAATATATTTATATATGTACACCCCTATGTTTCTACCTCTATCCATAGCTTTGCTTCCTAGATCTTTTCTCTATTTCCTTTTACATTCCTCCTGTCCTACCATCACACTCAACCCTTTTCTGCCTCTTAGTAATACCTCTCAGCTAAATTGCTATTGCTCCAACACACCTCGGCGTTCTAAGTCCTCCTCATTATTGCTTTAATTTCCTAGTTGTTCCCCTATCTATGGAATTGTTTGATCACTGCTTCCTCCCCTCCCACCCCTTTGTTCCCAAAGTCCCCCCAGAACCATTGGTCCAGTTGCTTCCTATGCTTATATGGGTAGGCAGAACAACAAAATCTGAGACAAAACAAAAAGAAAACAAAAGATTGAATAAAAAGAGGGGAAAAATAGCACCCCAAAATTCCCACAAACAAAAAGCATACATAATCCAAGGTCTGTCCACTGACCTTTATGACTATCTCCCGACCGGTCCTGGGGGTTCCAGGAACTTCCCCTCCTAGCCTGAAGTCTATTTTGGGGGCTCCTTGGGGGCTTTATGGGTTGGCTTTGCTCCCATTGCTGACCTATTCTGTTCCCTTATTGGTTCACCCCACCGTGGAGGGAGGTGGGGGTAATATCAGGCTCACTCCCCGCCATGTGTCCCCACTATTGTCATCGGTCGATGTACTCTCCAGCTGTCTCAAGCTGTTGTTGGCTGTGTTGGACAGGGTTCTCTAGAGAGACAAACCAGATTGCTAGTAATTATATATAAATATATTTATAAAGATAGATAAAATAATACAAGATCTGAACCGTTAAATTATATACAGATAGATAATATAAGAAATTAACAGTTAAATTATAAAGCAATGAGACACGAGCAATCCTTTAAGGCTTGAGAGCCGCCAGTTACCAGTCCCCTTCTGTAGAGAGAGATGGGCTATATATATCCAGGCAGCAAACAGCAAGGCAGGTCCCCAACTGTCATCAACTGTCGGTTCCCAGCTCCAGAGACGAACATTCCAATCATGTGGGCTTAAAGGGACCTCAACTTACAGCGACACAGTCCACAGGCTAGGCATCCCACAGGTAGTGTACCCCTTTAAATTGAGGCACAGAACAAGCAAGGCGAGGCTTACCGAACCATTTATCCCTCTGTCCTTCAGTTAATCCTACTTGTGTTTATCCACCCCTTGCCAACCTGGCACCTGTACACAATTTTTTACCCATACATACTTATATAATTCCAGATATTAATGAAATCACACTTATACTTATCATCAATCATCTATCATACATATAAATGAAAACACACTGAGTCAAATTATATCTGATATAACATACTTGAACAAAGGAAATATATGCAATAATCACATATAAAGAAAATACATTGACAATTACAAGCCTCGCTTCTGCAATTCATCACATGGTCATAATTAATAGGTAGAACTAACTTCTAATAGTACCCATTCTGTATTACCTTTGCCCTCAGCAAGCACCTCAGCTGGCTGTGGTTTTTGGCCTGGCTAGGTGACCCAGACCTTCATTCCTGAGGGGTCTGGGTCATTATAAGTCCTGTTAGGATTGGGTTGCTGTAACTTACCATTTACTTTAATAACAGGGCATGGTAACACTAAGAATCGGCCTATGGGATCTCCTGGACTCCAGACATATTCTTCTTTACCTCCATTATGTAGCACCAGTCCAATTTCTCCTTGGTAATCAGGATCAATCACACCACTTAGTACGGTGACAATCTTCCTGACCTGTTGATCCAAAGGCATGAGAAGTCCAAAGTGCCCAGGGGGCATTCTCAGCTGCCAGTTCAGTGGAATCCATGCTGTGTTTCCAGGTGGGAGAGTTCCTTTCTTCGGGACCAGGACCTCCAGGCCTGAGGAACACAGGGTTGCTGGGACAGGAAACAAAAATGCTGCAAGGGGATCACTAGGAGGAATAGTGAGTGGTGCCACTCCAGCTTCCACCCCTTGGTTCCTGGACCCATGAATTCTGGCTATTGGAGACACAGCACCATATATTGGCCGCTGGTTTAGAGCGTATACAGCTTCCTGGAGAACATTGCCCCAGCCCCGCAAGTTGTTGCCATTTAGTTGGTGCCATAATTGTGTCTTTAGGAGTCCATTCCATCGTTCTATCAAGCCGGCAGCTTCAAGATGATGAGGAACATCATACGACCAGTGGATTCCATGGGCATGGGCCCATTGCCGCACTGTATTTGCTGTAAAGTGTGTTCCTTGATCTGAAGCAATGCTATGTGGGATGCCATGCCGGTGGATGAGGCATTCTGTAAGTCCACGAATAGTAGTTTTGGCAGAAGCATCACGTGCAGGGAAGGCAAATCCATATACAGAGTAGGTGTCTACTCCAGTAAGAAGAAAACGCTGTCCCCTCCATGATGGAAGTGGTCCTATGTAATCAACCTGCCACCAAGTTGCTGGTTGATCTCCCCGAGGAATTGTCCCATATCTTGGACTTAATGTTGGTTTCTGTTGCTGGCAAATGGGACACTCCAGCAGTGGCAGTGGCCAAGTCAGCCTTGGTGAGTGGAAGTCCATGTTGCTGTGCCCATGCATAAACTCCATCCCTGCTGCCATGTCCACTTTGTTCATGTGCCCATTGGGCGATAACAGGAGTGGCAGAGGAAAGAGGAGGACCAGTCTCCACAGCGCGTGTCATCTTATCCACTTGATTATTAAAGTCCTCCTCTTCAGAGGTAATCCTTTGGTGAGCGTTCACGTGAGATACAATTACCTTTACCTTCTTGGCTCATTCAGAGAGGTCTATCCACATACCTCTTCCCCACACCTCCTTGTCACCAATTTTCCAATCATGGTCCTTCCAATTCCCTGACCATCCAGCCAAGCCATTAGCCACAGCCCATGAATCAGTATATAATCTCACATCTGGCCATTTTTCCTTATATGCAAACTGAACGGCCAGGTGCACTGCTCGAAGTTCTGCCCATTGGGAAGATTTCCCTTCACCACTGTCCTGTAGGAAGATCCCAGAAAGGGGCTGTAGTGCTGCTGCTGTCCACTTACGAGTGGCACCTGCATATCATGCAGAGCCACCCGTAAACCAAGCATGACTTTTTTAGTCTTCACTTAAAGTATGGTAAGGAACTCCCTAGGAGGCCATAGGTGCAGACTGAGAGAAAGGAGGCAATGTGACAGGACTGATTGCAGCTTACTTGTTCCTTCAGGTCCTGCTTTGGCCCGATCTCGTATATACCACTTCCATTTAACAATGGAGTGTTGCTGCGCACGTCCAACTTTATGGTTACGTGGGTCAGACAATACCCAGTTCATGATAGGTAATTCAGGACTCGTGGTGACTTGGTGGCCCATGGTGAGGTGTTCAGTCTCCACCAAGGCCCAGTAACAGGCCAACAGCTGTTTTTCAAAGGGGGAGTAGTTGTTTACAGAGGATGGCAAGACTTTACTCCAAAATCCCAATGATCTATGCTGTGATTCACCAATAAGGGTCTGCCAAAGACTCCACACTGCATCTTTATCTACAACTGACACCTCTAGCACCATTAGGTCAGCTGGATCATATGGTCCCAATGGCAAAGCAGCTTGCACGGCAGCCTGAACTTGTTGAAGAGCCTTTTCTTGTTCTGGGCCCCAGTCAAAAGTGGAGGCTTTTTGTATCACTTGATAAATAGGTCAAAGTAGAACACCCAAGTGAGGAATATGTTGCCTCCAAAATCCGAAGAGGCCCACTAGGCGTTGTGCCTCTTTTTTAGTCATTGTGGGAGCTAAATGTAATAGTTTATCCTTCACTTTAGTAGGAATATCTCGACATGCCCCACACCACTGGACCCCTAGAAATTTTACTGATGTGGAGGGTATCTGAATCTTTGTTGGGTTAATTTCCCAACCCCCTTATACGCAGATATTGTACCAATGAATCTAGAGTCTTTGATATATCCTCCTTAGTGGGTCCAATCAGCATAATGTCATCAATATAGTGGACCAGTGTGACATTTTGTGGAATAGACAGGTGGTCAAGGTCACTTTGGACTAAATTATGGCACAGGGCAGAAGAGTTGATGTACCCCTGGGGGAGAGTTGTGAAAGTATATTGTTGCCCCTGCCAGATGAAGGCAAACTGCTTCTGGTGGTCCTTTGAGACTGGTATGGAGAAGGCGTTAGCCAGATCAATAGCTGCATACCATGTACCAGGAGAAGTATTAATTTGCTCAAGCAATGTAATCACATCTGGGACAGCAGTTGCAATTGGAGTCACCACCTGGTTAAGTTTACGATAATCCACTGTCATTCTCCAGGATCCATCTGTCTTCTTTACAGGCCAAATTGGTGAATTAAATGGGGATGTAGTAGGAATCACCACCCCTGCATCTTTCAAGTCTTTGATGGTGGCACTGATCTCTGCAATCCCTCCAGGAATGCGGTACTGCTTTTGGTTTACTATTTTCCTAGGTAATGGCAATTCTAATGGTTTCCACTTGGCCTTTCCTACCATGATAGCCCTTATTCCACATTTTAGGGATCTGATATGGGGGTTCTGCCAGTTACTAAGTCTGCCTATTCTAATGATGCATTCTGGAACTGGGAAAATAACCACAGGATGGGTCCGGAGGCCCAATGGACCCACAGTGAGGCGTACTTGAGGTAAAACTGCATTGATAACTTGACCTCCATAAGTCCCCACTCTGATTGGTGGGCCTTCAAAACATTTTGAATCTCCTGGAATTAGTGTCAGTTCTGAGCCTCTGTCTAGTAATCCCCGAAAAGTTTGATTATTTCCTTTCCCCCAGTGAACAGTCACTCTTGTGAAAGGCCGCAGGTCCCTTTGGGGAAGGCTAGAAGAAAGACTAACAGTATGAACCTTCAGTGATGTAGCAGGGTCCTCCTTACAAGGGACCCGGCCTCCCCTTCATTCAAAGGGTTCTGGGTCTGTAAACTGGCTCAGGTCTGGGAATTGATTGAGCGATCATGACTGTCTATTCTGCTGTTCACCTGATATACCATTCTTTCGCCTGTACAGATCACGTAAATATTTAGTAGGCTTCCCATCTATTTCATTTCTAGGGACACCGTGGCTAAGTAGCCAATGCCATAATTCCACACGAGACAGGTTGCTTTGATTATTATTGAAAACTTGTTGTCTGTTATAACCACACCCACCCTGTCTCTGTTGATTCAGTGCTGTCACCTGCCCTCTACCATCATGGGGACCAATCAGCCCCATTGTGAGCAAATGTCTGAGTTCGCTTAGGGCAGTGCCCACTGTTAATCCTGGTGCACATAAAATAGCAATTACAGGAGTCTTAAGAGATGCTGGGGCCCACTTCACAAACGTGTTCCTTATGATTGTGGTAAAGGGTATGTCCTCAGGACACCCCCTTTTTGGGTCTATGGGAATATCTTGATAGATCCATTCTAACATATCAATTTCTCTAAGCTTTTGGATGCCTTCCTCTACAGTGTACCAAGGTAGGTCAGGTCCTTCAAGTTGGTCTAATCTAGGCCATCTGGCAGTCCATGCTTCATTGAACCAACCAAATAAAGACTTAGATCCTTTTTTAGTTTGTCTCGCAAAGACATTGAAAGAAGAGTCTGTGCTTAGGGGTCCCATATCCAGAAACTCAGACCGGTCTAATATTACATTTCGTGCACCAGTATCCCACACCCTTAATAACCATTCCCAGGGATATTCTCCAGGCTTTTGCTTGTTCGTATTTGAGAACTCGAGCAGGTCTTTATGTGTGTAGCGTGCTTCTTCTTGGATAATCATCTCAACCTCACCTTTAGGAGGTTTCTGAGACTTAAATTTAGTGACAGGTCTAGCAGAAATAATGGGTGGTGAGGGTGTTTCCTGGGTGCTCTCAGCAATATCTTGTGAGGCATTTTCCTCAGGTAATGCTACTGATGCAGCCCCACCTGGCATATCAACTTGAATAGTTTGGCCAATCTGCTCAGGTGTTTCTAAGGGCTCAATATCCTCTTCTTCTGGATCATCAGCCCATATGTTCCCATCCCATGTTTCAGGGTCCCAACTTTTCCCAATTAATGCCCTTACTTTGGTTTCAGACACTACTCTAGATCTGCAATTCAGCTGCTGTTGTAATTCAGCCACTCGTATAATGAGACTCTGGACCTGGTTCTCAGCAATGTCAGCTCTCTTACTAGAGGAGAGAAGGCTCTCTTTTGTAGCACAGATGGACGTTTTCAAATCTGTTAGTC
Organism: Tenrec ecaudatus; assembly: GCF_050624435.1. Classification (NCBI taxonomy): domain Eukaryota; kingdom Metazoa; phylum Chordata; class Mammalia; order Afrosoricida; family Tenrecidae; genus Tenrec; species Tenrec ecaudatus. The sequence goes on from NC_134542.1 coordinate 122,152,269, forward strand.
TGCATCTGAGGCGTGCTTTTGATGCTCTTAGATCATCCCTCTCCTTAATCACACTTTCCATTGTACGAAGGACCAGCCACCCAGCTTCCCTATACTTGTGATTATCACAAAACTCCTGGAAAATATCAAATATATGATTACCTAGAGCATCTCCTTTATCCAGCACGTCATCTACTTTAAGTGCTACTTTAGGTATTATCTTTGCTATTTCACACCATGGATTAGTACGGGTAGTAGACATATCCCCGTCAAGACTAAATAGGTTGGAAAACGAATTTAAGAAATCCATATTTATAGTTTATTTCTCTAGAAGCACTCCTGGTACCAAAATGTGTTGAGCATGGTTCTCTAGAGAGACAAACCAGATTGCTAGTAATTATATATAAATATATTTATAAAGATAGATAAAATAATACAAGAAATGAACCATTAAATTATATACAGATAGATAATATAAGAAATTAACAGTTAAATTATAAAGCAATGAGACACGAGCAATCCTTAAGGCTTGAGAGCCACCAGTTGCCAGCCCCCTTCTGTAGAGAGAGCTGGACTATATATATACAGGCAGCAAACAGCAAGGCAGGTCCCCAACTGTCATCAACTGTCGGTTCCCAGAGACGAACATTCCAATTGTGTGGGCTTAAAGGGACCTCAACTTACAGTGACACAGTCCACAGGCTAGGCATCCCACAGGTAGTGTACCCCTTTAAATTGAGGCACAGGACAAGCAAGGCGAGGCTCACCGAGCCATTTATCCCTCTGCCCTTCAGTTAATCCTACTTGTGTTTATCGGCCAGGCTGGCACAATAAACTATCGCATTGGCCCTACAGTCTTCTCTGTGTGCCCAGGCAGATTTTGCAAATAATGGTGAATAAAAAAGCTTACCATTCGTTGTTAATCAAATTCATTCTAATATCTCCAAATACGAAACACATGTCTTTTTAGACACAATTTAGCTAAACAATCTTTATAAAGAATCCATTTGCTTTCCTTGGCAATTATGCCCTGCGACGATGGTGTATTGCCCTCTTAGTATTCATGAATTACAATTGTGAAACACTTAAGCAGTCCACGCTGAAAGGAGAATGAGAAAATATTTTAAAATATTTAAAATGTAAGGGGTGGTTACGGTTGAACAATGCAGAATGATATTTGCATTGTTTGACAATGCAGTTTGACAAGAGTTCTTTTAATGATGAACAAACCTTGTCTGATAATTGAGATTAACAGGAAAAAAAGCGTCATCAAGTATTACATTTTATAATGCAACAAACATGCAGATCACGATGTTAAGCTCTGGGTTTTGTGTGAGCCCTTATTTTATGTTAAATATTGTACGTGGCTTCTTTCAATTGGCTTTTGAATTCTCTCTGCGTACATTTTAGGTTCTTGTTTGCTAATATTTTCATGTGTTCGCCTGTGTGCATGTGTGTCTGTGTGTGCAAGGTGTTCCTAGGGCTGCCAAGTGTTTCCTAAGAACACTTCCCACAGCAACTTCACCCAGTCCGCCTCGGGTTTATTCTGCCTTCATCTGGACCAGCAGTTCTCAACCTGTGGGGTTGGAACGGCCCTTTCACAGGGGTTGCCTGATACATAACAGTAGCAAACTTAGTTATGAAGTAGCAATGAAAATAATTTTATGGTTGGGGGTGACCACAACATGAGGAACTGTATTAAAGGGTCATGGCCTTAGGAAGGTTGAGAACCCCTGATTTTCTGGACTCACCAAAGGATTGATATTCCAATAAGGAAGGTACCTGGAGGATAAATTACATTGATTTAATAATGATGCTGAAGTAATTACAGGTGATTACCCTTTAATCAGTGTCTAGCCTTCCCTCCTTTATTTCCCAGCCCCTGCTCAGGAATCAGGTGAACCTAGAGTCAGATAATTCAAGGGGCTGAAATTGGGGCAGATGTGGATTTCTGAGCAGGCTGTGCTGAGTGGAAAGAGTGGATAATCCTTGCTTGGGTGCTTTGTGCTTCCTCGATGGTAAGAGTACCTGGAACCTGGGCATGGGGGCCTATTCCAGGCCAGGTACCCTCAGCCAGTAGGAACAGGCTCAGGCAGGAACATTGCCTTTTGCCTCGGGAAGCCCCTGGGCTTATGCTCAAAGATATTCAGCCTGTGCCAACATCCTGACTCTGAAACCCAAACTAATGGCTCCTTAGTTGCTGATTTGTCCACATCAGGGCCTCACTTTCATTCCAGGGTATATTTAGATAGCCACATGCCCAGGGTGCTTGGTCAGCATTTCACAGGTTAGGTCAGAGAGGGGTTGGCCTGCTGTTGTTATCATGAGTAACTCTTTGAGGACTTATTTGTCCATGGGTGGAGAGCCCCAGTGTGCTCTGAGAGGGAGTTCCTGGCACTGGACCCACAGGGTTTCCCTGGGATGAACATCTTTACACTTAAGGGGGTGAAGCTACAGCTACGACCAGAAGTACATCTTGTGAGGGTAAGTTGTTGGTTTACTGGAAACTCAAGTAGTCACAGGCCCAAATATTTCAGGGTTAGAAGGACGTACTTCAGTCAGAGGGAAAAGTGCAATGTAAAAAATGGAGATCATGGTTCTAATACAAGTACTTGGTTTCATTAAACACAGTTTCACTACATCTTTGAGGGAGAAACACCGTGAAACTGTGATCTACAAATTAGTGAGTAAGTACAATTGAGCTGTTGGCCACCCTGGTTATTGGGTAACACATCCCTGCATATGTCTAGTAACAAGAAGGATCCTTGAGGCTAGGGCACAGAAGAGTTGAGGACCACAAGAGTCATGTGATAGACTTTGGTCAAAATGCTTTTTGTAATATTTAAACATTTATAAATCACTTCATTTTGCCACATTTCATGAACCATTTGTAAAAGTTAACTGAAAACAGAGGGCGTGTTTCCTAATTTTGCATGTCTACCTATCGCAGTCCCTTACATTTAGGTAAAACCTGGGAAAGGAGACAGATTCACACCATAATTAGCAGCATGAGTTTTTTCGGTGTGTTAGGTTTGGTGCTAAGCTTAGGGTTTTAGTGTGCTAGAGGCAGAATCTGTACTTAAGATCGGAATCTAAATCCTGAGATTAATCAATGTTCCTGGTTCAAGAACAAGAATCAGGGATAGAATTAGGAGTTAATTGTGATGATTTGAGATTCAGCTGTTGGTGGAGAGATTAAAGGTCATTATGTTTAGAATGTTTCTGCCCAACAGATTATGTTTTGAGTTGAGTAGGAGCTTAATGTTAAGATATAATGATGTAGAGTTACGGTTTAAGGATTAGAGTTTTCAGGGATAGTTTTGTTGTACATGAGCTGGACAAGAACTGAGACATGAGATTGGAAGAATTAATAGAGTTTATTAACAAAAAAGAAGAAGAAGAAACTGCGCAGGGACCAGCAGCCTGAAAGGAAAAAAATTTTGCTCACCGGTCCCTCCTGCTTAGAGACTTGGGTTTTTATAAGGTTTCATTAAACTGCTGAGCTGTGCAAGCAAGCTGGTACAGAAGCAGAACTTGTGGTTAAGCAGCGCAACTGAGTAAGCTGGTACATAAGGAGAACTTGCAGTTAAGGAGCGCAAATAAGCAAGCAGACTTTGCGGTTGCACAATTTCCCGGTACAGGATAGTCTTTTGCTGGTTTTAGGAACAAGGGGCCATTTCATTTGTGTGTGTGTGTGTGTGTGTGTGTGTGTGTGTGTGTGTGTTTTAATGCTATAAGGCCTGAGGTTGCACTTTAGGACTGGTGCAGAATGATTGCTTAATATAAAATGGCTTTGTTTAGGCTATTACATTTCCCCCTGTTTTTGTTACACCTGTGAATCTTCCAGGTGTGTGCCTTCATACAACTGTAGCGGTGGCTCACTCTGGGTTAATTGCTCATAAGATTCGCTTAGCACTAACAATTTAACAGATTATATTCGGCACAAACTGGACAAGCTTGTGGATGTTGAGCGGCCCGCAGGTTAGTTTCAGTAAACGCAAGAGGAGCGGACCAGCTAGGCTGAACACTAAGGTGTTGAGCCAGGATGACCAGTTGGACATTTGTTGAACCCATCCTTCTTGATCTTATCTACTTTTTTTCCAGTTCATTAAGTCTTTCTCTGACTAGGGTTAGACTATCTTTAATTATTCCTGAATGGTTGACATAAAAACAAGTTTCTCCCAGGGCCATACATAAACCCCCTTGCTTGAGGAATAGGAGGTTAAGACCCCGCCTATTTTGCAGTACTACTTTAGCTAAAGAGTTATGCGTTTTTTTATTAATGGCTGACAGTTTTCTAAGTCATTATCAATTTGATGACTAAGTATTTTATAGTTTCATTTCCTTGTATTAGGGCAGCTGCGCTCTTTGAGGCGGACCCAGCAATGCCCAAACCCACGAGCAGAGGAACTAGGATGGGTGCTTTTTTTTTAACCCGCGAGTAAGTATTGAAATGCTGCCATTCAGCTTCCCCGGAGTACAAATACACTTGGGGTAAAAGATGTACCAATATGCACAATTCAGACTGTTTAGAGGAAGAAAGGTTAGGGAGAGCAAACAGGGAGTTATTCTAATGGAGCAGGCAAACCACATGCCTGCAGGCGCAACCAATAGATATGGGTCTGCTAAGGAGGGGATTACAGAGACAGTGGCACAATACTGAGTGCACTGGTGGGCTCCTGGGGATCCTTGATAACAGTGCCCTTCCCCTTGTAAGCCTTTTAGGGTAAAGGTAGATTGTTTTCCAGCCTCTCTCTATTGGCACATACTGCTGTAAGTTTTGAAGGTCTGCAGGACCTAAGAATAACTACCAAAATTAGGGCTGAGATGAGAAGAATATTATCTTGTGTTTCCACATTTAAGAAAGATTACTTTATGAACACACACACTTAAAGATATACAAAGCGATATACCCTATGAATCATATACAGAAATATAAACAGCTTAATCTACTATAGAATAAAATTTCACAAAAAGAATTACCTAAAATCAAGCCCACCATTGTACTTAAATATCCGGTTCCACTTCCCAGGTTAAGAAAAGACAATCCTGGTTGATGTTGCAATGCTTCCATAACTTCAGAATTAGTGCATGGGGCTGCTAAGTGAATGTTGCAATGCTTCCAGGCCAAGTCTTTGTAAGCCTCATCTCTATAGCCTTCCAAATTGCAATCTCCATGGTCAATAGCTCTGAAGGCTTGTTCCAGTCTTTCCGGGCAGATATACTGAGCTTCTTTTTTTTTTTTTTTAAACATTTTATTAGGGGCTCATACAACTCTTATCCCAAACCATACATATACATACATCAACTGTATAAAACACATCTGTACATTCTTTGCCCTAATCATTTTCTTTTTTTTTAATCTTTTTAAAAAAATTTTTTTTTAATTTTAACAATTTATTAGGGGCTCATACAATTCTTATCACAGTTCATACATATACATACATCAATTGTATAAAGCACATCTGTACAGTCCCTGCCCTAATCATTTTTTTCTCCTCTTTTCTTTTTTTACATTTTATTAGGGACCCATACAACTCTTATCACCATCCATACATATACATATATCAATTGTATAAAGCACATCCATACATTCCCTGCCCCAATCATTCTCAAGGCATTTGCTCTCCACTTAAGCCCCTTGCATCAGGTCCTCTTTTTTTTTCCCCTCCCTCCCCTTTCCCCGCTCACTCATGTGCCCTTGGTAATTTATACATCGTTATTTTGTCATATCTTGCCCTATCCGGAGTCTCCCTTTCCCCGTTCTCGGCTGTCCCTCTCCCAGGGAAGAGGTCACATGTAGATCCTTGTAATCAGTTCCCCCCTTCCAACCCACTCACCCTCCACTCTCCCAGCATCGCCCCTCACACCCTTGGTCCTGAAGGTATCATCCACCCTGGATTCCCTGTACCTCCAGCCCTCATATGTACCAGTGTACAGCCTCTGCCCTATCCAGTCCTGCAAGGTAGAATTCGGATCATGGTAGTTGGGGGGAGGAAGCATCCAGGATCTGGGGCAAAGCTGTGTTCTTCATCGGTACTACCTCGCACCCTAATTAACCCATCTCCTCTCCTAAACCCCTCTATGAGGGGATCTCCATTGGCCGACACTTGGGCCTTGGGTCTCCACTCTGCACTTCCCCCTTCATTTAATATGGTATATATATACATATACATATACACATATATACACATATATACACACACTTATATCGTTGTTGTTTTTTTTGCATGATGCCTTATACCTGGTCCCTTAGCACCTCGTGATCGCACTGGCCGGTGTGCTTCTTCCATGTGGGCTTTTTTGCTTCTGAGCTAGATGGCCGCTTGTTCACCTTCAAGCCTTTAAGACCCCAGACACTATCTCTTTTGATAGCCGGGCACCATCAGCTTTCTTCACCACATTTGCTTATGCACCCATTTGTCTTCAGCGATCCTATCATGGAGGTGGGCAGTCAATGATATGATTTTTTGTTCTTTGATGCCTGGTAACTGATCCCTTTGGGACCACTCGATCACACAGGCTGGTGTGTTCTTCCATGTGGACTTTGTTGCTTCTGAGCTAGATGGCCGCTTGTTTATCTTCAAGCCTTTAAGACCCCAGTCACTATCTCTTTTGATAGCCGGGCACCATCAGCTTTCTTCACCACATTTACTTGTTCACCCACTTTGGCTCCAGCCGTTGTGTCGGGAGAGTGAGCATCATAGAGTTCCAATTTAATAAAAGAAGGTATTCATGCATTGAGGGAGTGTTTGAGTAGAGGCCCAAGGTCCTTCCGCCACCTTAATACTTGACCTATAAATATAGACACATAGATCTATTTCCCCATCTTCCTATATATATTTGCATGTACATGTCTTTGTCTAGACCTCCATGAATGCCCTTTGCTTCTTTTAAGTTATCGATTAAATTATCATTATCTTCTCCAGCAATCACAACTCCCCCATTACTGTAGTCAAATCAAATTATAAATTACAAATGAAATAAAATAAGCAGAAATGGCTTCAACATTTATGTGACTTGTTTTCCTCTCAATAATGCACTTGATGTCCAAAAAATACATTCATCCTGGTAAGGTCCAGTCCACCTTTGACCCAGACCCAATACAGAGAGGTCCAGGCTTTCTAGTCAGGGCTGGCCTATTGGCCAGATTGGGTCCAGCCCCTCCTGAAAGTGGGTCCAGGATTGGGTCCAGCCCCTCCTGGTGATGGCGTTCCACTAAGGCGTTGTTGGTGCTGCAGATTTCTTGGACTGCTTGTATAGATTTCAAAAGTTCAGCGTTAGTAAGACAGGTTAACTGGTTTATACCTATGGTTGGTAAGAGAGGAGGCGGCTGGCCATATAGAATTTCAAATAGTGTTAGATTTTTGAAGTAAGGAGTACACCGCACATGCAACAGGGTAAAAGGCAAAATTCTGACCCAGTTTTCGCCAGTTTCTGTGCATAATTTAGTTAAAGCTTTTTTTTGTTTTTAAAGCTCTATTTATTCTCTCTACCTGTCCTGAACTTTAAGGCCGGAAGGCACAGTGAAGTTTTTAATTAATGCATAATGCTTTACTAATAATTTTAGAAATTTGAGCTACAAAGGACGGGCCATTATCAGAGCCAATTTGTAAGGGAATGCCAAACCTGTGGAGGATCTCAGTTAAAAGCAGTTTGCATAACACAGTGGCCATCTCTGCCGTGGTCAAGAACGCATCTGTCCATCCTGAAAAGGTGTCAACAAAGACTGACAGATATTTAAGCCACACAGTCCTGGTTTTACCTCAGTGTGGTCCAGCTCCCAGTACTGGCCGAGGAGTGGCCTTGCTCTCGATGCTGAGGTGGTGGGGGAACCTGCTGGGGGCGTTTACTTGGGCACAAGTGATGCATTTTCAGCAGCTGCTTGAGTCCACTCTTGAAGGTGTGGAATTTTGTACCTTGTAGACAGATATTGGTACCGCTTGGTTCTCCCCAAATGAGTAGTTTTATGAAGATGGTTCACTAGTTCTTGCCCAACTGCTTCTGCGGTGGTCGGGTAGGATTAGCCATCCGTCTGGGTCTTTGACGCAGGCCAGCTCGGCGGCCTTTTCCGCCAGCCGTTGGGCTAACTCAAGTTTAGATTCAGAATAGGCAAGGTGAATAGGTAGTTTAGGTTGGAGCAGAGTAGGCGGCTTCTTACCTTCGACTAGGGCCACTGTCACTCCCAGGTTTTGAGCACCCACGGCTGCTTCCTTGGCCACGTGATCAGCCAGGTTGTTTCCTTTAATTGCTTTTGAGTTTCCTTGGGTTTCCTCGCAGTGATGAATTGGCTCCTCGGCCAGCTTGTCGGGCCACAGGGTTGCAGGGTTGAGAGTGGCTGTTTTGGAAAACTGGACACTGGGTAGGTTTAGCAACAGTACCTGGTATTGGAGCATGTGGACATTTGTCATTCAGCGGTCAGGTGAGCTTCTTAGCAGGCTTTGCACCAAGTGTCCTCCAAGACAGTAATGTCCTGGCCCAGCGTGAGCTTTGACGCTTCCTTTACCAACATTGCAGGAGCTGCTATGGCTTACTATGGCCCGCATACATCCTGGCCAGCCGGCAGCTACTGGGTCCAGCTTTTTAATAGGTAGGCCACGGATCTTCTCCATGGTCCCAGGTGCTGCATAAGGACCCCCTTGGTGACCCCCTTACATTCTGGTACAAACAGTTTAAATGTTTTTTGCAGATCTGGAAGAGCTAGGGCTGGGTTCGACAGAAAGGCCCTTTTTAAAATTTTTTATTTTTTTTTAAAGGCAGCTTCTTTCTCAGGAGTTCTCAGAACTTCCTGCCCCTCTTCCTTTTTGCTTTCAAACAGTAGCTTGGAGATTTCTGCAAAACCAATGTTTCTCAGACGGCAGTAGCCCACCATGCCCAGGAATCCACGTACCTTGCACTTTGTCTCCGGGAAAGGTATCTGCAAGACTGCATTGATCCTGCTCATAGATAACTTTCTTTGTCCCGCCTGGAGCTGGTAACCCAAATATGTGGCTGTTGTGATACATATATGGGCCTTTTTCTTTCTTTCGCCAGGGCTTTTGGTCTTTTTCTTCCCACAGGGCAGCCACCATGATTTTGCCATCTGCCTTGTGGAGGTCACAGGTAGAGCCTCCCTATTATTAAAAACTTTGGGGGCTATCTTTATTAACTTACTAAGATTTTTACCTTCAAGCCCCTTAAGCTTTTGCAGCTTCTTGCAGATATTTGGGGCTGATTGTGCTACAAGTGCTATATTTATGGCCTGCCGATTTTCAGGGGCCTCAGGGTCGAGTGGGGTGTACAACCTATAAACCTCCATTAGGCGGTCAAGGAAAACGGCTGGTGTTTCACCCGTAGCTCTCTGCACTGTCTCACTTACCTTAGACAAATTAGTGGGCTTCCTAGCAGCCCCCCGGGGGCCCTGCCACAGATATTGGCGGTACCTGGTCAGAGCTTCCCTGCCCTGTGCATCATTGGGGTCCCATGCAGGACGCTGAGTGGAAACAAGGCTTCTCACAGAGGGGGGGCAGTTACTGGCTGTCCGTCAGCCCTGAGCAGGACCTTATAGGCTTCCATAAGCCCGTAAGAGTGGACAGAGTCCACTCTGTCTGTAAACAACACCTGTAAAAATTGCTGACAATCATGCCAGGTAGGTTGATGGGTGTAGAAGACAGTTTCCAGTAAAGAAATTAAACCCTGGGATGGGTTTTGTTGCTTCCACTTGTAAAGATCACTAGTAGAGAAAGGAACATAAACCATAAAGGGGACTGCCTGATCTCCTCCTGGGGGTGGAACAGTTTGTCTAATGGGAAAATGCCGACTGGAGCCTCGTCCGGCTTATTTTGCTCAGTCTTGGTGTTTACATATATTGTCGTTCCCCGCCCACCCCGGTATGGGGAGGACTGAAAGGCGCAGACATTACAGGGGCGGGCGCTGGACCCATCCCAGCCATGGTGTACAGAGGAGGGGCCCGGGGCCCAGCTGCCTCAAGGAGGGCTTGAGGTGGCGGCGGCCGAATATCAAGTTCTTCTTCAGCACTCTGGAGGACTGGATATAGTTTCTGAGGCTTTCAGTTTTTAGCTTGGGTTTCCTTCTCCATTGCCACCAGGACCTGCTTAGGGGGAAGAGACTTTTGGATCTATGGAGGAGGGTTAGGGGTTATATTAACCCACACGTCAATGCACGGGATTTGGTCCGGGTGACCTGGTTTTCCATAGACAAACCTTCGAACTTGATATAGGAGGGGCAGGGAAAAGGTGCCCTCTGAAGGCCAGTCGGGGACTCCCACAACTCAATCCGTCTCACAAAGGACCTGAGGCAGAATGCCTTAGTTTTCAACCCGCAGTTTGACATAGACCTTTTAGAAAAATCAGAAAAATTATTTATGAGGCACTGGAGCGGAGTTGACTGTTGTCGTCCCATGATCTTTATTCCAGCCACTGGAAATCAAGTAATAGCAGGTGACGAGCAGGAGCAAGAGCAAGCCACACAAGGACGAAAACACCAATAAACAAGGAACAACAATCTTAGACATACAAGACAAATAAAAAATACCACCAGGGCATTAACTTACAGGAACAGGAGAACACAGGGACATCTCCCTGGTCCTCTGGGAGTGTCTGAATGTTGCGTCCAACCGAACCTATTCTCTCAATTCAGGATGTGCACGCCAGTTTCTATTGCGCTCAGGACCAGGCCCAGCAACTGGGCATGAGGAACGTCTCTCTGAGGCCTTCCCCTAGTTGCAGCACTGGCTCAGGAGATCACCCGTCCCCGGGGTCTCGCTTGTCCTGCTAATGCACAACCTGGTCACCAAGGATCTCGGTGGAACCTCCAAAATGTTGTACATGAGCTGGACAAGGACAAATGAGACATGAGATTGGAAGAATTAAAAGAGTTTATTAACAAAAAAGAAGAAGAACCTGCGCAGGGACCAGCAGCCTGAAAGGAAAAAAAATCTTGGCTCACCGGTCCCTCCTGCTTAGAGACCTGGGTTTTTATAAGGTTTCATTAAACTGCTGAGCTGTGCAAGCAAGCTGGTACAGAAGCAGAACTTGTGGTTAAGCAATGCAACTGAGCAAGCAGACTTTGCGGTGGCATAATTTCCTGGTACAGGATAGTCTTTTGCTGGTTTTAGGAACAAGGGGCTATTTGTTTTTTTTGTTTTTGTTTTTGTTTTTTTTTGAAAATGTTATAAGGCCTGAGGTTGCACTTTAGGACTGGTGCATAATGACTGCTTAATATAAAATGGCTTTATTTAGGCTAACTATATTTAGGCTAACTATTAGTTTCTGAATTTGAGATTTAGGGTCAAAGTTAGGATTAAGCTGAGTGACTCTGATTCAAAGAATTGGAATAAATGCATTAGGTTAGATTTAGTGTGTATGGTCATTGGATTTGTTAAGCACACATTAAATTTGTTGTGGGCATCAGGTGATGTTCAGAGTGTTAGTAGAAGTTCTGGAGGATGAGTTGCTTTTCAGCTAGTTATCAGTGTGTTGTAAGGATACTCAGCAGGTTAACGTATAAGGGTTAATGGTTTGGGAGATGGTGATTAGCAGTGAATGCGTAGGGATTGAAGTACCAAGTTAATATTTCCTGTTTATCAGCTGTATTTATGATATATTTAGAATCATTTATGCATAAGATCACCATTTTTTATGGGTAGAGGAATTTTTATTTCTTCTCTTTGGAAGCCTTTTTCTGCCCTGACCAAAAAAAAAAAAAAAAAAAGTCTTGTTTTGGGATTCACAGGCTTGTCCCCCCGTCTTTGCTCTGGCTCTTTCAGGAACACAGCCAAGCCCGCCTGGGAGCTGCAGGTGGGGCCTGGCCTGTTTCCGCAGTGGCTGATCCGCGGCCGCCGCCCTCAGCGTTCGGCTGACAGAAGCACGCATGCGAGCCCGGAGCCCACGCAGGCCCAGCGAGCCCCGGGTGCAAGCCGAGCTCAGGGAGGATGTCAGCCTCCAAGGTGGTGCGGAGCAGCGAGAGACAGACCGAGAAAAAACCTGCCGCTCGGGAAGAAGTGGAATTACTGGCGGGCTCCGTGGTGGTCATGAATGACATGCGAAGACGGAACACTTTGTGTGACGTGATTCTCGTGGTCCAGGAAAGAGAGATCCCTGCTCATCGTGTGGTCCTGGCTGCAGCCAGCCCAGTTTTTAATGTCATGTTCACAACTGACACGCTTGAATCAAAGGCCTTTGAAGTAGAACTCAAGGACGCAGACCTGACATTATTGAACACCTGGTGGAATGTGCTTACCATTAGGTGACCAGATTTTAACATAGGTAAAGTGGGACACCATTGCCCGGGGTGAGGTGGTAGGGTGGGGGGTTCTTGATTAAAAATTTGGTCTATATGGAGCAACAAAAATTTTCATAGAATGCAAAAACAGTATTGTAATATATATTTTAAAATTTCAACATAAGTATAATTTCCAAATATAATACATAAAAATTTACGTATAGCATTATTTTATTCTTCGGCATATTTCTCATTTGAGTGAAATTTTTTTTAGTAGATTGCTGTCGTTATTTAAAAGGTCATGAAAATTTTCACAAGAATTAAAAAAATTATATTTCACACATAAAATGGCTTTCAAAGTCTCAACACTAAATTGTGATTTTTCTGATGTCCACACTTTATTTACCATAGAAAAAATGCATTCAGTCGCAGCATTAGTTCTTGGTAAGGACAGCGTGTATTCCACAATTTTTAGTGCATTATTATATAGAACATAGTTTGTTTCAAAATGATGAAATATTTCGAACCATTTGTTTTCTATTGTGATTTTTGCTGATGCCCGAGATTTAACCTTTTCCTTATCAATATATTTTTAATAATGATGCCTTATTAAAAAGATCATTTTGGGAAATATTACTATATGGGAAATTTTGAGTGATATGAACGAATGATTTTTGCATGGCGGGAAGAATGATATTTCAAAGCACTTGGAGACACAGAAACATAAACAATATTTAAATACTGCTGCATCTTCCTCCAAAATACAGGAATTTTTTCGGAAAACAACTTATGGAGATGAAGAAAAGAAATCAGCATTAGCAGAATAGCTGATTTGTTGCCATCACTTGTTTAACCCGCACTAGCATGCAGTACGATGTGTATCTGAGAGACAGATACAAAATGTTTTCGTCGTTGCCAATGCCCCAAAATGCCACTGTTCATTAAGTCCAAAGAATGGTGGTCAAATTCTTAACAACTGGTCAACAATGCGAACTTTGATAAGCAGTTCTCGATAATCAATTCTCAACAATTACTTGTTATTATTAAAGTTTAACATTATAAAATCAACAAAAATAATACAAAACTCATATCCTGGCGAAATAGCCACATGGCAGCCAAAAACCATATATTCCTGTGGGAAGCCGTAGCTCTCGCGAGATGTGGGAAGCCACAGCTCTCGTGATGTGGGTAGCTGCAGCTCTGGCCGCCATTACTAGATGGCGCCGGGCAGTCAGGGCGGTGGCCCAACTAAGTGGTAAACAACCACAGCGCATGCGCGATGCTGAGATGACATAGTCATAACTCCACCCTGGAGTATGCAAATGAAGGTTCTGGCGAACTCACCAATCAATGCATGAGGTTTTGGCAAATGCACCAATCAGGGCACAGCACGTCCCCATAGAGCATATATAAGCAGCAGTAGTTTGGGGTTTCGGGGTCTTTTACCGCATTATGAAAAATTAAATGCTTGTGGAAGAATCCTGTTGTGGTGCGTCTTTTCTTTTTGGCGAGACCTGGCGCGCGACAATTGGTGCCGAGAACCCGGGAATTTACGATCATCTAAGGCACGAGCAGAGACCCCCACCAGGGAGGATTCAGAACCACACGGAATTATAGAGGTAAGTTCTGAGAGACATGAGCCTGAACGATTGCTAAAGCTGCAAACTGTTGTATGCATTCTAATACTTTCACTTTCGGTTTCAACGGCGGACAGCCTGCTGCTTCTTATCTTGCACATAAACCCGTGTGAACCTGTGTGTTAAATTCTTGTCTACATAAGTAGGGAATATGGGGAACGTAGCAATAAACACCATGGTTACAGCGCTTGATGCTTTATTAAGGAAGAGAGGATTAAAAATTTCAGAGCCGACGCTGCGTAAGTTTGTAAAAAATGTGGATGAGATAGCACCGTGGTTTGTATCTACAGGTTCTCTAACTTTGGCGAGTTGGAATAAACTGGGCTGGGATGTAGACCGAGCGGCAAAAGAAGGGAAATTGAAATCGGGAACTAGACCCATCTGGAAGTTAATAAAAGCATGTATTGAGGAAAAAGAGTGTAGACAGTCATTACAGCAGGGACAGCAGGCTTTGGAGGACGTTCAGGAAAGCATGTCAGAAACAGAACGGGACGAGTCCAAAGAGGCTCGGGGCGAGTCCAAAGAGGCTCGGGGCGAGTCCAAAGAGGCTCGGGGCGAGTCCAAGGAGGCTCGGGGCGAGTCCAAGGAGGCTCGGGGCGAGTCCAAGGAGGCTCGGGGCGAGTCCAAGGAGGCTCGGGGCGAGTCCAAGGAGACTCGGGAAAGGCATGCCCAAATAGAAGAAACTGCGCAGGTAAAATTAGGGGAGGAAGTTGATCAACAGAAGAAAAACCGTACCTGCCATTCGGAGCCTTTAAATCCGTGGCGAGAACTAGAACTCTTGGAAATATCAGAGGAGGAGGAGGAGCAGTTAGAGGAGAGAGCTGCTCGCTATGAGGAAGGTCGGCATGATGCACTAAAAGCGGCCGAAAGAGGGCGGTATAGTGCTCAGCAGAAGTCAGCTGTGAGCCCATCAGCACCACCTCCTTATAAGGAAGAAAAGCAAAAAGGGTGTGGCTATTCCTTTTGCCCACCCAATATCCGTAGAGAAATTCAACAAATGTATCCAGTATTTGAGGATCAGAATAACGCTCGTTATCATACACCCGTAGAACACAAGCAAGTAAAGGACTTAGCTGAAGCTGTGAGAGCTTATGGAGTAAGTGCAAATTATACTCAATCTTTAATTGAAAGGCTTACGAGTCAAGCTATGACTCCTGCCGATTGGACATTTGTAACAAAAGCAGTATTGACTACAGGATAGTACCTGGAATGGAAATCTTTATGGCAGGATTTATTAACAGCTCAGGCTAGAGAAAATGCTGCGGCAGGGCAGCCAGCATGGGATTTTGAAATGCTTACAGGCCAAGGAAGATGGGTAAATAATCAGACAGTATATCCATTGCAAGTATATCAGCAAATAAATTCTGCTGCAAGCAAGGCATGGAGAACTTTACCTAATAAAGGAGAGGTTAGGGGCAAATTAACAAAAATTGTACAGGGACCTACTGAACCTTTTTCAGATTTTGTGGCACGTATGTTGGAGGCGGCAGGAAAAATGTTCGGAGATCAGGACACAGCCATGCCTCTCATTGAGCAATTAGTTTTTGAGCAATGTACTAAAGAATGTAGAACAATTATCACGCCCTAGCACCTGTCAGAGAGAAATTTGGTCAGTTAAAAATTTACCATTACATGGATGATATATTAATAACTGGAGAAGAGGAGCTAGATGTGCAGCAGGGATACAGTGAGGTAGTTAAGGAATTAGAATCCCATCAGTTAGCCATAGCACCAGATAAGGTTCAACAATCTTCAATTGGACAGTTTTTAGGAGCCACAATAAGTCCATGTCATATAACACCTCAAAAATTGACTATACGGAAGGATCAGTTAAAGACATTAAATGATTTTCAAAAGTTGCTAGGAGATATCAATTGGCTCCGCCCATATTTAAAGATATCCACTGCTGACCTTGGAAGGAGAAAGCCACATTACTTCTCGAGAAATCACTCCTCAAGCTCAAAAAGTATTAGAACAAGTTGAAAAGGCCATTTCTGAAGCGCAGCTAGATAGAATAGACATAAAATCTCCTTTTCAGCTGTGCATTTTAAAAACTGCCTGCGCGCCTACTGCGGTATTGTGGCAGACTGGACCTTTGTTGTGGATCCATGCTCACTCCTCACCTTCAAAAACTATTGAACACTATCCTTCTATGGTAGCCACAATGGCCTTAAAGGGAGTTAAGACAGCTATTATGCATTTTGGAAAAGAGCCTAGCAGTGTCATTGTCCCATATACTAGTGAGCAATTTGCTACAGTGTGTGCCACTACAGATGAGTGGGCAATTTTTAAATGCAGTTTTAATGGACTAATAGACAACCATTATCCTAAACATTCCTTGTTGCAATTTGTGACTGCTCATCCAGTAATTTTCCCCCGTGTCACTGTTAACCACCCCATTAAGGAAGCTTTAGACATTTATACAGATGGCTCCAAAACAGGTAAAGGATGTTATGTAATAAACAATCAAGTGACTACATTACAATTTTTAGCTAATGCACCTCAATTAGTAGAATGTTTGGTGGTCTTAGAAGTTTTTAAGAAATTTTTAGAACCAATTAACATCATATCTGACTCCTATTACGTAGTTAATGCGGTGTCTAAGCTGGAAATTGCTGGCTACATTAAGCAATCTAGCAAGGTAGCACACATATTGTCTCAAATTAGAAAATGTATTTTGCAACGAAAACACCCATTTTATATTCAGCATATACGTGCTCATAGCTTGCTCCCAGGGACCTATGGTGAAAAGTAATGATTTGGCTGATCAAGCTACAAGAGCTTTTCCTGTGTTAACTAAATCCAATTTTGAACTTGCTAAAGACTTTCATGAGCTGTATCATGTGCCTGCTGCCACTCTACGCATTAAGTTTTCAATTACTCACGCAGAGGCTCGTACTATTGTGTTGCAGTGCGCCAAGTGTGCAGAATTTATTTCTAAACCTTCAGTTGGAGTAAATCCTCGAGGCGTCCGTCCTCTCGACATCTGGCAAATGGACGTTACCCACATATCTGCTTTTGGAAAGTTGCAGTACGTGCATGTGTCAGTGGACACCAGTTCTGGCATTGTACATGCAACACCCCTAACGGGGGAAAAAATCCAGCCAAGTAATTCAACATTGCTTAGAGGCTTGGAGTGCATGGGGCAAGCCCACCATATTAAAAACGGATAATGGGCCTGCATATACTTCCACCAAGTTCCGACAGTTTTGCTTGCAAATGCAGGTGAAACACCTCAGGGGCTTGCCGTACAATCCCCAAGGGCAAGGAATTGTGGAACGGTGTCATCGTACTTTAAAACAATATTTATTAAAACAAAAAGGGGGAATAGAGGCCGTGACAGTCACTACCCCTAGAATGGCCTTATCTTTAACTCTTTTTACTCTAAATTTTTAAAATTTGGATGAGAAAGGCCAATCAGCTGCAGACAGACATGGACAATGGCCAAAGCCACCAAAGGAAATTGCCCGATGGAAAAGTGTCCTAGACAACAAATGGTATGGCCCAGACCCCATATTAATCAGGTCCAGGGGAGCAATTTGTGTTTTTCCACAGAAAGAAGAAAACCCTATCTGGGTGCCAGAGAGACTGGTGAGACTAATTAAGGAGGATGAAGATCGTGGGAGCAGGAAGAATGAAGAAGACGATGATCAACCTAATAATGTTGCTGATACTGATGGTAATATGGACCCCAATAGTTAAAGGAGTTTTTTTTATGGGCCATAGCTAAAACTTGGCCTGTACCTATTCCCATACACTCGAATGCGTCAATATTACCCTTATTCTTATCAATGCAATGTGATTTGGGAATACCATGTATTACACCTAGAGGGGAGCCTCCTAAGGTATATAATGCAAGCAATTTTACATTGGCATATAGTTTGTGTTTTACTATCATTAATACTAGTGCACCTTGTATACATGTAAGAAATGGGTCTTTAGTCAATTGGGTGGATCCTTCTGGAGTCTCTGCAGTTAATAATATTTTATCCACCCTTATGAAGTTGCACAAGGTGCTAAAGGTGGAAGTGGCACCTCTGAGAAAGGAAAAGGTGTAAATATAACAATACTCATGATTCGTGAGGGATCTAGGCCCTCTGGGCCCATCAATGAATCAGTAGTGCCACCTAATGTGACCAGACGTGTCATATTACCTAGTTGTTCACCTGAAAAAAGTTTTCCGCCTACTTTTACTCAATGTCAGTCTCCAAACTATCGGAACAAACCTATTATACCAGGTTTTGATATGACTCCGGCTTTAGGTAAAGCAAAATGGAATAGTAATACTAATATCACTGGTCCTGATAATACTTGGCCGTGGTATGAATGGATATTATATAATCAACGTGGAGCATCTACAATAGTGACTCCTTTAGCAAAAATGTTTGGAATTAATGATATTTTATACAATGTCACCGGTGTATACAATACCACTACAAAGAGGCTGAAAGTAAATACTATGGTTAATATATCAAGAGTGCAATTTCAGCCATCACCTGTTTGTGTCCAGCCCCCATTTTTCTTTCTGTTAACATTCATTAGTCATGCAAATGATACACTTTGGGAAGCTTCATGTAATAGCTTTAGCAGTCAGTGTTGGCTTGCTGAATGTTGGTATGGCTCTGAGCCATTTGCTTTGATAGTAAAGATTCCCACTATGATACCTGTACCGGTTGAAGCAGATCCCAATACTTTTCCTATTGCTACACTTTATAGATATAAAAGAGATTTCGGCATTACCGCAGCAATTATTACAGCTATTACTATCTCAGCTGCAGCAGCGGTTACAGCAGGATTGGCTATGTCTAATCAAGTAATGACAGCAAATGTCATTAACAATATTACGCAATCTACATCAGAAGCTTTATCTACAGTCCATAAGTTGGATGCTCGATTAATGTCTGGTTTACTGTTAGTGAACCAGAGAGTTGATTTATTACAACAACAAGTGGATACTCTTACGAGCATGGTGCAATTAAGTTGTTTCCTCAACACCTAATTTGTGCATAACACCTTTAAAATTCTTGAATGAGTCTTCTTTTAGCAGCAAGAATATATCCCAGTATCTTACAGGACAATGGACAGCTGAGCTGGAAGAACTTCAAGAACAACTCCGGATGCAGATTACGACTCTTAATGGCACAAGAATGAAACCCATAACTGTTGGAGATTTTACTTCTTGGCTTTCTACTGCCTTTTCCTACTTTAAAGAGTGGGTGGGGGTGTTTACATTTGCTGCAATAATGTGCTGTGGAGGAGTGTTGTTGCTATGGTTGCTCTGCAAGCTTAAAGCCCAGCAGAAACGTGACAAAGTCATCATCACGCAGGTGCTCTTAGCGATTGAGCGCGGTGGTTCCCATGATCTTTGGCTTTCTTTGTTAAGAGAAAATTAACCCCCATAAGTTGTCAGCTCTTGCACCCCAAGGGAATTGTCCCATTGCACTGGGAAGAGTGACAGAAATTGGATCTTGGTCAGCCCTTGCACCATGTGGAGTTTTGCTCATTGCACACATTAGGGTGACCAGATTTGGGTTTTTATATCCATCTTGATCTCCTGGGGCTGCTGGAGGCTCAGGGATGGATCGATGGACTTTATATCCATCTTGATCTTTTGGAGCTGCTGGAGGCTTTGGAATTGATCGATGGATTAGGCTTAAAATAAAAAAGAAAGGAGGAGATGTGGGAAGCCGTAGCTCTCGCGAGATGTGGGAAGCCACAGCTCTTGTGATGTGGGTAGCTGCAGCTCTCGCCGCCATTACTAGATGGCGCCGGGCAGTCAGGGCGGTGGCCCAACTAAGTGGTAAACAACCACTTAGCGCATGCGCGATGCTGAGATGACATAGTCATAACTCCACCCTGGAGTATGCAAACGAAGGTTCTGGCGAACTCACCAATCAATGCATGAGGTTTTGGCAAATGCACCAATCAAGGCACAGCACGTCCCCATAGAGCATATATAAGCAGCAGTAGTTTGGGGTTTCGGGGTCTTTTACCGCATAATGAAAAATTAAATGCTTGTGGAAGAATCCTGTTGTGGTGCGTCTTTTCTTGCTGGCGAGACCTGGCGCGCGACATATTCCCTTCCCGTTCTCCTGCCATTCCCTAGCTTGTCGTGCATTCTTTCAAAAAATCGGGACTTTTAAAAAACGATGCAGGACGTGGTACAAATTGTTAAAAATTGGGACTGTCCCGCCAAACGCGGGGCGTCTGGTCACTTTATCTTAGGGCTTCTGGGAACAGCAACAACGCGCAGTCTCTGTTGGATGCCGCAAACCAGTACCAGCTTCAACCTGTGAAGATGTGTGTTGACTTTTTGAAAGGGCAAGTGGATGCTTCAAATTGTCTAGGTCTAAGCGTTCTAGCAGAGCGTCTAGAGTGTCCTGAGTTGAAAGCCACTGCAGATGCCTTTATTCACCAGCATTTCACTGACGTTTCCAAAACGGAGGAGTTTCTCCAACTTGATATTCAGCGAGTGACTTATCTCCTCAACCAGGACTCCCTGACCGTGAGTGCAGAGGAGCAGGTTTGTGATGTGCCGTCAGGGGGCTGAGACGCCATGCGCCGAATCGCCAGCCTTTTATGGTCGATGTCCTTGCTATAGTCAGATGCCTCTTATCTCGAATTTCTTAAGTAAAACCGACTCAGCTGAACCACTCATTCAAGACAACCCTGAGTGTCTTAAGATGGTGACGAGTGGAATGTGGTATCATCTACTGTCTCCTGAGGATCGGAAAGAACTGGCAGACAGAACAAGGCCTCGAAGACCACAGTCTTGTAGATGTTTTAGCCCAAAGTTGGAAAAAGGTGCATACTGTACACGATCCGGAAGTGAGAATATAACTGCAGAAATCTCATTTGATGCTAGTTTTGATCGTTAAAATGACCCGTGTTGATAACTATTTTGTATACTCAACCACACATTTTTGGTCTTCAAGTAGAACAGTTCAAATAACTGAAAAATTGACCCCTGATTCTCCAAAAAGGCCCATTCAATAAATTATCTGTTATTCCCTGAAACCAGCATTATTAGAATTCCACTCTCTCCCTTATTTTTGTTATAAAACTTTGTCTTGGAAATCCATTTACTAGGACCTATCTATACTTTTTTCATATTAATTATTTATAATATAATAATTGCAGGTAGCTTTTGTTAGAAACCATTTATCTTGCCTCATCCAAAGTGAACATTAGTTTATAGTCTGATGTAAGTAGACTACTTATTAAACAGGATTGCATAGTAATTATTTTTTAACTCTTGTACTTGGCATTTTTCAGAATGATCTTAGCTGTTATTCAATGAGACCCACCCATAAGTGCCGTTCACCTGCCAGGAATGGTGGCTTTTTATTATTATTATTATCAAATTGATCTCTTTCAGAGAACATTTTCAGTAGTAACATGTAATTATCCAGAAGTAAACCAATATACTTTTTTTGAGCTAATAAACTTATACACTATTATCTCTATATATTCCTTGGATCTCAATAAAGACAGGAGGAAATGCATATTAATTACTGGCTGAAAAATGATAGAAAAGAAAATCTTAATCTTTTTCTGAATATGGAAGAGAAGAACTTTTAATCTATGAAAAGAGGATAATCGAGTTTCAAATAGTTCACTGAGTAATGTAATTAAAAATTAAGTCTTTTTTTCACAAACTTTTGGAAGACTACTTTATGATCCTGAGGGAAGGGAGGGGGGTATGTTGGGCAGAAATTGTATTATCAGTTGTGCATCTTAAGGAAGGTTCAACATTGCCATTGGGTGTTCTAATGGGAAAATTCTCCTCTAGAGATGACAGACTATTTCTTGTGCTCCTCATTTTAAGTGGGGCTCTTCTTTGGGCTTGCTATCTCTGCATCATATAGGCGATGGGTTCCATGGTCCTTTGTGTCCACTGTAGTTTTAGAAAATGGCAGGCCATTCTTAGGCTTGGCACACTCTTGATAGATTTTTATACAGAAAACCTAGTGTTGTTTTGTTTTCTTTCCCTCTTACCATAGGTATAGATGTTTGGGATATATCTCTCCTGTTGATTATATTGAATTGGGTATTTCTCAACCTACCGATATTCACATGTGAGACAACTTCCAACTCTGTTTAAGACCAATGCCTCTATCCTTTTCTGGGAATTTTATTACATACCCGGAAGTCATTCAAGACTCTTGTCTACAGTTTCTATTTATTATACATTTTATATTGAATGTTGGATTTTGAGTCTGAACATGGCAGAGGTAATTTTCTTTTTTGTATTATTCAAACTAGGACCAACAACTCTGTTTTTTTCCAATAGAATGTGAACACATGTTTTATTAATAAACACTTTCATAATTAATAGTGTGATAGGCAAAACATTTTTTCATCTGTTGAAATCTATGTGGTTCATTTTGCATAAGCATGAATATAAATGTAAGACAGGTATATCAGTACTCAGAAAATGAAAACAATGAAGTCATCTTTATGAATGTCACAGAAAGCATGTTCTCCCTTTATTTCCTGCTCGTAGCTCAGAAACTGTTAACAGAGGTTAGTTCTTCTCAGCCCAGATTAGGTGGATGATAGGGTTGAGATGGAAAAATGCTTGCTTACAGTTAAACTTTATACATGTCAATTAAAAGCTTTTGTAAACTGTGTTTCTCCATATATGTGTAAGTGATGATTTAGCAATCCCTGGTTACGTAAAGTTCAAGATCGTGGATGCTCTTTGAAAGGTGAGCGGTTACCACCCACCAGCTGGTCCCTTGCACCATTAAACTGACAATCTGAGTCCCAAAAGATTACAGTTTAGAGAACCCTATGGGGGCAGTTCCAGTCTCTAGTAAAGGGTGACCTTTAGTCAAAATGGACAATACATATACAAACCATGTCATTCTCAAATATGATGCAGTCTGGATTCTCCCTAAAAGATATTACCCACATGTTTCTTCCTGGTGCTCCTAATCTGAATGCTAGTCCTAGTCAACTGTTTGGGATAATGGCAAGTTTGCTCTTTATGATACTACTTAGGTATCATAAATAATTTTCACTTTGTCTTTTAAACTTCAGATTTTTATGCGGCCTCTGGTTCAGGTATTACTTTCATTATATTTTGAAATTAATTAATTTTTATTTATGTTTTCTTTATTCACTGCTATGCCT
Organism: Tenrec ecaudatus; assembly: GCF_050624435.1. Classification (NCBI taxonomy): domain Eukaryota; kingdom Metazoa; phylum Chordata; class Mammalia; order Afrosoricida; family Tenrecidae; genus Tenrec; species Tenrec ecaudatus. Next base: position 122,175,245 of record NC_134542.1, read on the forward strand.
GACTTACTCTATATTACAATGTGATCATCACTTTAGTCTTCTCACTCTTTTTAAAAAAACATTTTATTGAGAGCTCTTACAGTTCTTGTACCCATACATCAATTGTATCAAGAACATTTGTACATACATCACCATCATTATTTCCCAGACATTTCTTTTCTTCTTTTATAAAAATCATTTTATTGGGGGCTCGTCCAACTCTGATCACAACCCATATTTCCATCCATTGTAGTCTTCTCACTCTTAGTTTGCAGATTTCAATGTGCTCTGCACATAATTTTGTCCCACGGTCTCCTCTTCTAGGAAGACGGACTCTGGTTCAAACCGCACTCCATTTCCAGCACCATGTGTCCTGCGCACTTCTATTGACAAACTACAGCGATTTGGTAAAGAATACTGATTGATTAGGAGATTGAAAAAAAATACTCAGCTCAGTTTTTCAGTGTAAAATAAAATTTCAAACCTCAGATAAGACTAATGAGTTAAAGTTGAGGTATGGCAACACAGAAGATCAGTATACAAATGAGATGGGTGTATTCAGATAAATGAAAATTTTTTTCCCCAAAACATTTTATTAGGGGCCCATGCAACTCTTAAGATAAATGAAAATTTTGTCTTAGCATTTAGTGTTTCCCTTAAGAAGAAACATTATTCACCCTGTTCTCAGAACTAAGTTTTGTGGGGATTTATGCTAATCTGGCAAGCATAGTAATGCTTGCTATATGTCATTTGTTTTGTTTTCCTCAGTGGAGCAGATACTTCCCATTCTAAATTGTGATCCACGATTGTTATGCTGGGAATCTGCATGGTGATGAAGTGGGAGAACAGGAAGTTTTCTGTGTGTTCTTCTGATTGAGCCTGAATCTCTTATAGCTCCTGGGTAGTAGGGCTCTGAGCTTCATGCCTGTGGTGGAGTTTATAGTTTGGCCTCTCCGTGTTCCTTCCCTTCACTGCAGTATCGCCTTTCCTTATGTTTGAACTTTTAATGCCTGTTCACTCTACCCTCACACTTAGGTCTCATGGGTAGGACATGGGATGTGTGGTTGATAGGGGAAATATTTTACCTCCAACTATGAAAATTCAATGGAATTGACCTCCCCCTGGTGAGAAATCTTTTGAGTTGATAAAAGTCTCTCCCTCCAGTGCCTGAAACACAGGGCTTATTTTGAATGTTCACTTGAAAATCTGGAGGGGTTTTATAGGGAAAACCCACAAAATGTGGGGCTCCACTAATGACTGGCTCCAACAGTTTCTCACTACCGCAGTAAAGAATACTCAGTGTCTAGAAATTTATAAAATTTAAATTTACACTTTTGTTTCATTTTGTTTTGTTTTCAAATACATGGGTTCGGTAGCTTCTGATTCAGGTAAGCAGAACACAGCTGTGCTCCTCTGAATAGACCTCTTCTAGATTGCGGATGGCATTTTGATATGCCGATTCACTTCGGTTCTCTGATGGGGCATGCCAGAACTCCCAGCATCAGTGCACCCACAGCTCATGCTGCAGAATAAGGAGCAGGTGCCTGACTGAGAAAGGGAGAGACAGTCCAGGAGAGACAGAGCAGGGGTCCTGAGTAGAAATGGAGTGGCAGAGGTCCAGAGAAGGCCTAGAGTTTGTACATGGGCAGAGAGGTGTGGTCATCTCCACATGACTAGGCATTATAGAGGGATGAGCGGACAGATAGTATAGGGTGTTTCATCTCCCAGCATCGGGAAATTGATCTACATTTGATCAACCCTTATGCTTTGTCCCTAGATTCTTCGAGCTGAAACCTGAGAAGAGCATCCAACGGTTATTGAGTTGCCATGAGCCCTAAGCACTTGAATTGTTTTAGGACCATTCAAGCAAGGAAGGCTTTCCCCCCCCCCCCCCCCCCCCGCAGAAAATAGGTACTGTACACTAGAAAACTTTCTGAGTTTGTAGAGATATGTCCTAATTTATTTGGGGAATACTTTCAGACTTATGGTGATAAAGTAATATTTCAAAGATTGCATTGCTTGGTTTTGTCTGTTTTTTGAATACTTTTATATTATTCAATTGGTAGCTTTTCAATTTTTCTTATGTTTGTGAGCTGGTTTTTATGTGAGGAGAGGAAATAAGCAAACATTATGCCTATTAAAATAGCATTTTGGTACATATTATTTTAAATGAGTAAGAAAACATAAGTTCTGGAAGATATAGCTGACTATTTATGAAAGCATACTCATTACATAATTAGTAACAGTGAGGATGATATAGTAAAATGAGTAAGACTCCCCCCACACCTACCCCAGTGAGTCAGTGAAAACTTCCTGTACCTCATCACAGACACAGAAGAATAGCCCCCTTGGTCAGTATTAGTCCATGAGAAGGTGATTTTGTTAGCTCTCATCTATGAAGTCAGTGAAATTATAAGGGTCATGTATAAGTGGATACATCCGCACCCGTCATGACCAGCTGTCAACCCACATCGTGAGATACACCCACCATTAGCCATCTGGATTCCAGACCACATTTGAGATGAGCAGCTGAGCTATCCTGGTGTGGGGCTCTGTCAGGTTCTCCAGGTTTCCTATTATGTATACCTGATGTAAACCAGAAATGCATTCATGAATGTGAATTATATGTACACACAAGTTCCCTATAGGGTTGAAAGCTGAAGCCATCACCCCGGATACAGCAATAAGCAAGGACATTGCCATTTAGGTTGCACCTAAACCACTGACACCAAAGTGCACTCATCCGGGAGTGATTGTGGAGCTTCATTTTCCTATTGGCAGTCGCCCTGGGCAAGATAAGACATGGGGCTGGAGAGAACACTGTGGCAGCACCAGAGCCCTCGCCTTCTGATTTACCTCCTCACAGGTGTGTGTGCCCAGATGCAGTTAGTAAAATCTGGGAAGGTGTCCTGCAGGACTTCCAGACACACCTTCACCAGCTATGATTTGAATTGCGTGTGAGAAGAACCAGGAAAAGGCCTTCAGTGGATGGGCTGGATCAATACCCACTGGGAAGTCAACGTATGTCCAGGGCGTCTCACAGGGCTATGTCTTCTCCTTGGATGCCTCAGTCAGCACAGCGTATATACAGATTAGCAGCCTGAAGTCCAAGGACACTGCCACCTATGACTGTGTGAGGCACACGCTGTGAAAACTCACACCCTGAGAGTGTCAGGAAGCCTGAAGGGATGGCAGTCGTGCTTCAACCCTCTCTTTCTTTACAGATAATGCACTTAGAGATGAGAAACAAAGAAAACGACTTCCTGTGAAATTAAATCAGCCCCTCAAGCGAGGATTCAAAATACCTTGGTGTGTAGACTTTCCCCATCTCTCTGTGTCAGTACTTTATCGCAGTACTATAAACTCTTCAGACTCCATGAAGTGTCAATTCACCATCTCCAGAGACAATGTCAAGAACACAGTTTATCTGCAAATGGACAGTTATAAGATGGAAGACAAGGTTGTCTATTACTCCGTGAGAAAGACTGTGAGGGGAGGTCAGTGTGATCCCAGAAACAAACTCCCTGCAGGGAGAGATCTGTGATGCACGGGGTGCTCAGGACCCACAGATCACAGGCTATAACCCAAGAGCAGGTGCAGGTGGGCAGTTTCAGGGCTGGTTTCCCCTTGTGGTTAGGTTATGCTTCCCCATCTCACTGTTTCACCCCTAAAATCTCTCCCATTTTTAATGGTTCCTGGTCTACCATTCATATCTATGAAGCAAAAAGTTGTAACAGGAGAAACTAGTGTCCCATGCAGACACGGTGGCCTGTCTTACATGGTGAGGAAATGACTCCACCTGAAATTTCAAGCACTACTATTTGATGAACCTCAGGAAACCTGGGAAACGTTCCTGTACTCTTTGAGTGCAGCTGGAGGCTCTTGGGGGTGAAAACAGTTAAGCACTGGAATACTAATGGAAAGTTAGAGAACAGTTCTGCTGACCTACTTCTGAAATACCAGACTCACTGTAGAGATCTCAGTGACTTTCTACACGTGGGACACTCTGAGGGTTTCAGGTTGAAGTCCATAGGCTCTGGTTTAGGATGAGTAACATGTCAGAGCAGAATGACGTTCACATCTGACCCTCTGTCCTCTCACACAGAAGTGTCCCGGCTGGAGCCAACTATGACCTGGCAGCACTTTTTTCCCAAGTCTGTTTTCTTTTTTCTAGTTCAGCAATGGTTCATGGTTCCTGCTCTGAATGTAAACATGTTCATATTAACAAGATATATATCTTTAAGTGTATGCTATTTTGAGTTCTCCCTGACTCAAACAGAAAGATAAATTAAGTTTGTTTGTTTCGGTTTGCATTGTTGTTGTTAGGTGCCATTGAGTGGCCTCTGTGAATCTGAACAAAGCACTGCCTGGCCCTGGGCCATCGTCACTGTCTGTGCTTGAGTCTGTTGCGGCAGCTACTGAGGTCTTACACTTTTCTCTATCTTCTTCACCAGTCACCATGCCATTCCCATAGGACTGGCCCCTCTTGATCATCTGTCCAAAGTGCATTAGATGAAGTCCTGCCATGCTCACTTCTACAGAGAATTCTGGCGGCGCTAGTTCCCACACAGGAATCTACTACATATTAAACATCCGTCATCAATGCCATCATCCAAAGGTATCAAGTGTTCTTTGCTCTTTCTAATAGACGGTCACACTTGTTCAGGGGAGTACTATTTAAACTACGGTGGCTTCTGTCAGGTGCGCCCCATCCCTCAAGGTGACATCTTTGTAATTAGCACTTTAAAGTGATCTTCACAGATCCCCCAAATGCAATATGCTGCTTAATTTAATTGTGGGGACAAGTGAAATGAACTCTTGAAAGACTTCACTCTTTAGTCTTTTTAAGTGTGTGCACTGATATGTGTGTATATGTCACTTGAAATTCCTTTGTAGGAGATGTTTCTGTCCCTATTTATTTTATCCATTCAATCTTTGATTAATACGGTAAGGACTCAGGATATTGTTTTTAAACTTTACATCATAATCCAAATCTATATTTTATTTTGTTACTGTCCAAAATGGTCCAACTTTTTTATTGTATTGGGAACATTTTCATTTCATTTCTCATTATGCATTTCCCTTTATGTGTTTTCAATTCCACTATCCATATATAACAATTTCAATTTCTTGAGCCAGGTAGCCAAGGAAATGGAATGTATAAAGTGAAAACAAGGTGCTGTGTGCACTTTATTCTTGACGTTAGGTTTACAGTCTCTGTTCACCCTAGAGTTACTATGTTAGCATGTTGTCCCTACCACCTTCAGAGAATTGTTTCATACATTTTAATAACATCACTTTTATCGTCTGCTCTCTCTCTTGAGATTCCTGACCTTTTATGGTTTGTGTTTTTGGGGTGTTTTTTTTTGCATACTTAAGACTGGCTTTTTGTGTTGGGAGTTTTAAATGCTTTTATAAGTCGAAATGCCATATTTCCATGGCACTAAAACCAAGAAGAATTTTGCTGCTGTCAAATAGTTCCTCTGCCGCAACTGTTGAACGCTGTCATTCCAAAGACCAGAGCCCGTCATCTTATCAGCTCTTGCAGGGAATATGAGCTGTGTCTCGCTAGGAAGGGCAGAGCAGATTGATCCTCTATTAGCGTCTTGCAAGGAAAAGTCTATCATTTGTCAGTTCTGGAGGGAAGATGGGAACCTTCCCCAGCAAGGGTACCCTGCTCAATAGCTTGGCATGTCATCTCACTCAGCTGCTGCTTCTAAGTCGATATTATCAACATGTTCCTCCTAACATAGGATTTGGCTATGTTTTTTACACCACCTTAGCGAGTGTGTCCGTTCTTGGGTTAGGCCATGCCGGGGCTTGACTCATCTGTCTTTTTCAGGTGCGTGCGCACGTACACTCACACACACACGCACACAATTTGCACACGCCTGACATGCACACACACTGGGGTTTTCAAATAAAATTATTACATATAAACAGTCCAATTTTAAATTTAATTTTTTTAAAATGATACATTTGAGAAATGAAACCATTACCCAGAACTATTCAAAAGGATGAGGACGGCTGCTGTTTTCCAGAGAAGAGCCAGAGCTGGCTGAGCTGCGTGCGGTGCTCCCATGAGCTGGCTCAGGAGGAAGGTACACACACCAGCCCAGGAGGACGCATCTCACTGTTTTCCCGACTTGAACTACTGACCGGCCCATCTCCTGAGTGTTTGGTATAAAGGACACTGCACAAAACAGGTGTGTGCGGTAGATACACAAGTGCATTCACAACTCAACACACGCACAGCGCCCCCTAACACACATGCACCTTGCACAGCCCAAACGGGCAGCATAAGGCAGTGTTTTAAAGTAAAATTATGAAATACAGATAAAGGTTGATTTTTTTTCTTGAAACAGTTTGAAACAATGATAAGATTTAAAAAAAAGAAAATGGAACCCTACCCATTACTACCCAAAAGTTTTCCAGAGAGGAGGAGGGCAAGTTGTTGGACCAACCTGTGCGCTAGCTGATGACAGACCTGGGCTCAGAAGCCCAGGCACCAAAGCACATGAGCGCATCGGAACATTTCCTACAGGTGGCCAACATGGGACTGCTGGTCAACCTCCCATGTGGCGGTGAGGAAAATGACAAAGTCCCCACTCGGTGCTGGCCTACCCACCTTTGTGGCCGCCATTGGCCCTGCGTCCCAGGCAAGACCAGCAGAGAGGGTGAGGGCTAAGAATCAAGCAAATGAACAGTCTGCAAAATAGTCAATATCACTGGTCCAGGTAGACATTGTCTATCAGCATCTTGCACGGGAGATCAGAAGAAATTGTTCCTCTGTCAGGGTCGTGCAAGGAAGGTCCTTCTGGTGTGGCAGTCATGCTCCCTGTAATGCCAGTGTGTATTGTCATCAGAGTGCTCAGTCCATGGCATGGTTCAGAGGTTTGGATAAAAACTTACTCAAAGGGTCTTCCTAGAAACACAGAATCCAGTTTTTTCTCCCCTGAGTGTCCCCAAAATTACTGTTTAGCATCCCTTCTTGAGGTGAGCTGGCTCTTCGTCATTTACCCACCAACGGAAATATCAGTACCTCCTCTGAAATGTAGGTGCTCCCTTCCCTTGGTCTGAACTTGAGTTTTCAGTAAGGCTCTCCTCTCAGGCACCTTACATAAGCAACCCCAAGTCACACGAGGAAGGCCATCACAGCAATCCGTGCATCACACCATATATGCGTTTGATAGCAATAGCTCTCACGAAGCTTTATACAGCCCTGTCTTCCTTCTTCTCCCTTGTCATGCTCTTACATTACAGATAACCCTCCGCTACTGGACATAGTGTTCTGAACAATTCCTGTCTAACCTTTATCTCTATGATGAAAATATCCTAGTGCTCTTTAATACTCACCATTCTGTAGCTCACGCTTCTTGAAGTCAAATTACTGCATTCTCTACATACAAAAAGTAGAAGTCTAGCAAGTGTGGAGTTGGCTGAATTAATTTGGTTCCCAGACAAGCCAAATGCTGAAATCTTTCCTTATGGTGCATAAATGTGAAAGATAGTATTCCCAGTGTTTTAGCTCCCTCAACTGGACCATATTTCTCTCTGGCAAATCTGTGACCTGAAACATAGTAGTAGATAATGTTGAGTAAGGCATGTCAGTTTCTTGGCCTGCACTTCTTACCCTAAGTGGTGCCTCTTGGCCTCAAAACCATGCTCCAATCTGAGTGTGTTTGCATTAGACACAGGACCCACTCTAAATTTAGGGCACACTCTTCTTTTCTTCAGCCCCCCCCCCTTAGTTGACATTCATGTCAGAGAGGAGGTATTTCTTCATCTCAGAGGATGAATGGATTCCAGGTCTTCCCAAAATGAAAACTGTGAATCTGAAGTACTGTATAGACTCGGGAGTTAAATGCTTAGGTTAAGGGTTGATCTATATTGTTAAAGGCTGAGCTAGTGCATTAAACCACACACATGAATTTGATCTCACCTTAGGTGATTTTTCAGGCTCTACATATGATTTCAGTCCCAGTCACTGAACTCACTGTGTCAATTGTTTTTGTGCCATTAAAACACAAGTATTGTACTTAAAAAATAATTTAGAAAAGTATGATATGTGATCAATGGTTTTGTTGCTGTTGTTATTTCCTATCACTGTTTCCAATAACAATTATTTCCTTTCTTAAAAACCATTTTATTGGGGGCTCATACCACTCTTATCACAATCCATCCATCCATCCATTGTGTCAAGCACTTTTATACATTTGTTGCCATCATCATTCTCAAGACATTTGCTTTCCACTTGAGTCCTTGGCATCAGCTCATTTTTACCCCTCTCTCCCTGCTCCCACCTCCCTCATGAGCCCTTGATAATTTACAAATTATTATTATGTTGTCATATCTTATACTGTGCAACGTCTCCCGTCACCCACTTTTCTGGTTTCCATCCCTCAGGGAGGCTATATGCAGATCCTTGTAATCAGTTCCCCCTTTAGAATTATTTCTTTCCATTTATGTTTTACTTTGTCTTTTTACCTCATTATCTGAATATAACACAAGCAAGCCCTTGCATTCTAAAACCTGGGGAGATTTGTAAATAAAATCCCCCCAATATTTTAGTGATCACTTAACTAAAAAATCTGAAATTATTTATATGTATTTTAAGTAGTAGTCACACACTTGTTCATGTTTCTTTCCTTCCCATTACCTCATCCAGCTAATTACTATACTTTTATTTCTTGATACCAATGTAAATGTTTTTCTCACTGTGACATTCCAACACATTCTGCGTTTTTCATCAAAGTGCATCCTGCTCTAAGCCCCTTGCATCCCATGTATACTGTACAATATCTACATTGTGTGAACAAATGCATATGGTAGAGAAGCCAATTTAGAAACCCATAGTAATAGAGTGTGGCACCACAATAGAATGTGGTAACCACTGCAAGTTGTTTTAGAGGTGGACAACAAGAGATAAAAGAAAATAAGCAGGAAATGCTAGAGGGGACTTGGTTAAAGCAGAGACAACCCTGACAAGAAAACAAGCCAAGAGGGAGGTGGATTTTCTATTCGCTACAGCTCTTGTGTTTAAGAATTTCCAATGTTAAAGCTTTTGTGAAAGACAGCACACTACAGACAAGGAATGACAAGGTGTAGGTAAATTGATGATGCTAAGAGTCAAGGTGAATGAGGGAAGAAGATTAAAAGTACATGAGATGAGGGAAGGTAATGCTGATGCAGTCACTCTTTTCCTAGCTGGGGAAGGGACTTGCAAAGCCCTAGCCTGTAGGCACAAGATGGACTGCAGCACGGGGGAATCTGGTGTGAGGTCTTTTGACTGACTAGCTCTCAGAGGAACTCTGCAAGCCTGGGACTATGACCACTTATAGAGAGCAGTTGGAGTAACAGCAATCTAGTTGAGAGGAACTACTAAGAGGTGGAAGAAGGGCAACCATGATGGTGGGGTAAAGAGGAAGGTAAAAAGAAACAGAGGAAAGATCTAGGAAGCAAAGGTATGCACAGTGGTATAAGCATAGGTTTGTACATATGTAAATACATTAATTCTTAAAAATAGAAGTCTTGACCTTCATGCATATATTTATAAGGCAATACACTGAGATAGTATATGGACTTTGGGACTCTGCTCAAGCCCTCCCTCAATACAAGAACATTTTGTTCTAACAATCTGACATTCTGTGATGCTCATCATACCAGCATGATAACTGATGATAAAATTGGTGCATAAGCAAATGTGGTGAAGAAGGGGGATGGTGCCTGGCTATCAAAAGATATACCACCTGGGGTCTTGAAGGCTTGAAGTTGAAAAGTGGCCATCTAGTAGAGAAGCAACGGGCCCACATGGAATAAGCACAACTTCCTAGGTGATCATGAGGTGTTGATGAGATAGGGTAACTAACTTGGTTCAGAAGACCCAAAACAAACAAGCAAAATTTTTAAAAAAACACCATATTGTTGAGAATGAGGGGCATTGTAGTAGAGACCCCAAATCCATCTGTAAACAATATGACATCTCCTAACAGAAGGGTCACACTGAAGGGATGAGTCAACCAGGGCACAAGATAGCACTGATGAAACACAAATATTATTCTGGATCCTTGAGGCTTCCTCACACCCCACTATTATGACTCCAATTCTGCCTTTCCCTGTGGGCTAGACTGGAGCATGTGCACAGGTACAGAAAAGAGATAAGAGTTCACAACATACAGAATCCAGGAATAGGAATGGGAATATTGATATCAGCAGGGGAAGGAAAGTCAGGGAGGGGAGGGGAGGGAGAGTCAATCACAATGATTGACACATAACCACACACACACACACACACACACACACACACACACTCACAGATAAAAACAGAAACCATGGGGGAAGAGAGATAGCAGTCAGTGAAAGATATGAAAATAACAATAATTTAATATTTATCAAGGGATTATGGGGGTGGGGGAGAGGAAGAAAGGGAAAAAAAGGAGCTGATACTAAGGTCTCAATGGAAAGTAAATGTTTAGAAATGAATGTCAACATATGTACAAATATTCTTGATACAATTGAAGTAGGGATTGTTATAAGAGTCCCCAATACAATTATCTTTTTTAAAAGTACATGAGATAGATTAAAGAAAAAGATGACTTATCAACCATTCTGTCATCTTGGACTAGAGCACGGGTTTCACACTCTCTAAGTAATGTTGACAGATGGCAAACAACACAAACTGGGAGAGGGCTTATTGCCTTGGGTTCTAGGACATCCCATCCATAGTCTCGGTCTTTTAGGGAGAAGGGAGAAGCTAGTATCTGGGCTGGAGCTTGTGAAACATGCTTAACTAGGAACTTGGAGGGAGGAAAACAAAATGAGTGTGGTGGGGAGAGGCTGTGCTTCGATCAAGGAGGACAGCATTAGTCTGAGTGGCTACTTGGACATCATTGGCACTGCCCTTTTGCAACCCTCCGGGTGTTTCTGAAGGCAGAGGGGTGTGAGGTTGCAGTTATAGGATAAAGGGTGAGGGTTAGGGCCCCTCTCAAACTGATCTGCAAGTCCTGCTAATAGACAAATGCACAATTTGTTTTAGACAATCTTATGCCCAGTCATCATGCATTTCTGGAATCTAATTGTCATCATTCATCTAGGTCTTAAGGACAGCCTTCCATCTCAGGGTTCTGAGACAAGTTGGTTTCAGAGGAAGATTGGCTTCCAGGTCCCTCCTTGATCAATACTCGTAATCTAAGCTTCACTAAGTATTAACTTCTTCTGGAAAGACAGTTTATAGAAAATTACAAAACAACTAAAAGGTGATAATAAATTCAATAGATACATTATACTGGATAAATCTGCCTAACAAGGCCTCTTTAGAGTGTTGAAAAGCAATGATGTTACTTTGAGGACTAGGTTTACCTGACCCAAACCATGGCATTGCCAATTACCTCATATGCATATAGACATTGAATAAAGAAGAAATAATAAGAAGAAATGTGTTTGAATTGTAGTGCATGGGCCTTCACATGGACAAATAAATTGGTCTTGGCAGAAATAAGGTCAAGGTGCTAGTTAGAGGTAAGGAGGTGAGAGTTCACATTAAGTATTTTGGTCATGTTGTCAGAAGTGACCAGTCCTTGGAGAAGGATATTTTGTTTGGTAAAGTAGAGGGGCAGTGAAAAATAGGTATCCCTCAACTAAATGCATTGATACAGTGACTGAAGCAATGGGATCACACTAAATTGTGAGGCTGCTGCAGGGTTGGCAGAGTTTCATTCCCTTGTGCACAGCGTCCCTGTAAGATGGAATGGACTCAATCGGAACTATCAACAACAAGAGCCTCAAAAATTACTCATCAACACCCAAGCTATGCACAAAATGCTAAATAGTTATGTTTACAAACGTTATGCCTATGGTATCAAATGCCCGAATCAAGAGACACTCACTGGAATATAAGCTCTCTTGTTAAAAAGGAATGGGCTTCTATTGTTAAAAAAACATAATAAAACAAAGGTGATGCAAAACCAAGGTGATGCAAAAATCACTGAGGAATTGCATTTATACCATTCTTCTGTAGGTGAGCTGCAGGACATTTTCTAACATCCATACAGCATGTCATATGGCAGAGTATTTTCCCAAACTGGGGCCCTATAGTGAGGGTATCACACAATGACTTAGATGTTAGTGACTATTTGTCTGGCAAGGGGAGTGAAAATCATGTAGTCCTCCAAACTGAGGAGTCAGCTGGAAGATCAGAGTCAGCTGGAAGATCCCAGTGCATGGGATCAATGGTAGTTTTCGGTTGCTGCAAGGGCTATAATCAATTGAATCAAAATAAAATTCCAAGAGAAACTTCTAGCATAACCAGACCAAAGATTAAAGCTTAATACAGAGTACTGAGATGGTATGAATAAACACTGCTTTACTGTTTGGTAGTTTAAGTTCAAGTTATTGAGTGAAAATATAACAATGGTTGTGAGAGAACGCTTACCCCTACTTCAATACTTTATTTTAAAAAATCATTTTATTGGGGACTCGTACAACTCTTAACACAATCCATTGTATCAAGCACATTAGTACATTTGTTGCCATCATCATTCTCAAAACATTTCTTTCTACTTGAGCCCTTGGTTACCAATACTTTCTATCAGACCAGTAAATACTCTGACACCAATATCAGGTAATGATACTGCAAGAAAACTGTAGCCCAATACTGATAATGGATATACATTAAAAATTCTTTAAAATATTTGGCCAGATTCAGACAACATATTAAAATGATTATATACCATGATTAATTGAATTTTGTCCCAGAGCATATTTTACATGAGAAAATAAGCACTGCAATAAACCCACTGACAGAAAAGAGGGTCAACTGTCTAAGTAGGCACAGAAAACAAAGTAGGGACATTTAAAAAGTCAAAGGCATTAGGCCTCTACTCAAGTCCTCCCTCAATGCAAGTTAATAACCTGGCATTCTGTGATTCCCATCTGCCCAGCAGTATTGCTTAAGTCAAAATGGGCGTATAAGCAAATGTGGTGAAGAAAGCAGATGGTGCCTGGCTATCAAAAGATATAGTGTCTGGAATCTTAAAGGCTTGAAGTTAAACAAGCGGACATCTATCTGAAAAGCAACAAAGCCCACCTGGAAGAAGCATACCAGCCTGTGTGGTCATGAGGTATCCATGGGATCAGGTAACAGACATCAGAAGACTCCAAACAAGCATATAAATGGGACCAAGGTTTTCCGATTGGAGACCCAAAACCCATCTGTAGACAATTGGACATCCCCTCACAGAAGGGTCACAAGGAAAGGATGAGCCACCCAAAGTACGGTAAAGTACTTACGGACCACATAACGTTCTTTAACATAATATTCTTTATAACTTGGTCCACCCCATTATAATGACCCCAGTTTTACTTTACCTATTTGGCTAGACCAGAGCATGTACACTGATACAGATAAGAGCTCTCAACATAATACATGGAATTCAGGAGAAATAAACCCCTCAGAACAATATTGTGAGTAATGATACCATGAAGGTAGGGGAAAGGTGGGGCCAGAAGGGGAGAAAAGGGAACCGGTTGCAAAGAACTTAAGAAAAATCTTACAGGTGGAAAAAAAATTGAAGGTACAGTGCTAAAGTATAGTCTAAGCTGATGAAAATTTTCTTGCTAGGAAGATGATTTTACATATCTCAAAATAACAGAAGTCATAAACATGTTTCACCAAAAGGAGTAAAATATGTAGAAACATGTCTGTTAAAGAATTCTAACAGAGAAGGCAATTTGACCATCTCTATAAGAAAGCGGAAATAAATAGATAAATAAATAGGGGGGGGGGGAGGAAAGAAAACAGAAAGATTAGACCTGAGGATGCACAGCAGTACAGATGGGATCTGGAAACACAGGGAATCTAGGACAGATGAACCCCTCAGGACCAAGGGTGAGAGTGGCGATACCAGGAGGGAAGGGGGGGCCGTAGAAAGAGGGAACCCATCTCGGGGATCTACATATAACCTCCTCTCTTGGGGATGGGTAACAGGAAAGTAGGTGAAGGGAGACGCCAGGCAGTGTAGGATAAGATAATAATTTATACATTATTATGGGTTCATGAGGAGGGGGGAGTGGGGAGGGAGGGAGAGGGAAAAAAGGAAAATGTGGAGCTGATTCCAGGAACCCAAGCGGAAGGCCAATTTTGAGGATGAGGGCAACGAATGTATAAGTATGCTTTACACAATTGATGTATGTATGGATTGTGATAAGAGTTGTATGAGCCCCAATAAAATGATTTAAATTTAAAAAAAAACAGAAAGAACTTATAGCACCTGAAGAAAACTTTAAAAGGAACAAGAGAACAAATGAGAAAATGGACACCAAATCATTTAGAGACACTCCAAGGGGGAAGCTAAGGAAGCACAAAGGAGACCCATTTATGGTGGGAGTTCAAGATCCAAGATGGTGCTGCATATTGCAAAGGGCAATCCATTCTTACTCAGCAGGGGAGGAATGTCCTGGATTCAGAGGACAGTTACAAATTCAGAGCTCTCTGTTTGGAGAGAGTCTTGCAAGACAGATTTCATAATAAAGTGGAAGCATATAAAAGAGGGTAATTTTTTAAAAGATTTTTTAAAAAATTTAATGTTAAAAAAGAGGGAAATTTTTGAGAATGTTAAAGAAAATTATGGAAGAAAACATACAATAGTGTAAAACAAGTAAATGGAAATCTAAACTCATAAGAGCTACAGGAGTACTTCACTCAACATCTAGGACAAGTGAGCTCTCACATTAAAAGAAGCACACTTTCATGCATTTTCCGAGACCTATCATAGATGTGAGGTCTTCTACCACGGGAATCAAATCCCCCAGTCAATTCCCCTTAAGGTATTTTGACCATGCATCTGAAAAAAATTCCACTATAGCTTGTTTCTAATACTGATCACAGTTCTCCTTGTTCCAGTATAGAGAAAGCTTCTGGGGTGACAACTAGATAAGCTGTTCCTGAGAAATTACAGAATCTTAGACACCCCCAAATTAACCTATGGTTTGTAACTCCTGCACTATGTTGTATTTCTGGTAAAATAATGTCCAAAGGGACAAAGTAAATAGTGTTCTCTCAAGGGTAGGAGACTGTATCCACTAACCTAGGACCAGAGAATGCAATGAGAATCTACCTCTTTGAGAACACCACAGACACTGCAAGGATTTCAACACTTAAGATAGGAAAAACCAATGTCTTCAGAATTCTCCTCACCGATGGAAACCAGGTGGCGAATGTTCTCCAACATCACATCCTGATATAAGGTCTTCTGAGCAAGGTTTAGGAGCTGCCATTCCTCCCATGTGAACTTTACAGCCACATCACTGAAAGTCAGTGAATTCTGTAGTAAGAGGAGTCCATTTAATGATGTATTTTCCAATTGAAGATTTTTTAAAAAAAATTTTACAGTAAAAAAAGCAAAACAGTAATAAAAACTATTGTGGTAGTGCATTCCATAATGTGTCATTAACTGAGGACTTGGTAGAAAATATTTTACCTTACTTCTATATTCACAACCATGGGCCCAGAAAACTAGCCCATGGTTCTGAGAAATGTTTTCAAATACACATTTTCCAGGACAAATTACATGCCCTCCCCGCCCCCTGCCCCAATAGCTCTCCATTAAGGAGCAGTCTTAAAGGAGCTACCATAGTAGATGAATCATTTCTGTGCCTGGCTACTTCACTATGCCTGAAAGTTATCTGTAGGGCTAAACAATCAGGTTCTATAGCTAACCCAACATAAATGTAGCAAATGCCTGGGGAGGGCGCAGGGCTGGTTTGAAGTCAACTAACACTAGGTCAAGATGGTAACTCACTATCTTGCTTGTTTATAATGTTACCTGCTTATGAGATTATCCATTGACTATGTATATGCTAACTGCATTGACATGCACGCCTTATTGAAAAATCTGTATGCTCCATTATATATACCCATTGGAAAATACATTCACTCTCTCAGTCCTGCCATGGGAAGAGAGCCCCTGCGTCCTACTGTGTGCTCTCTGTCTTCTCATATTTTCCACAATTGCAATTAGGATCACTGTTCTAGTGTTGGCAACCCCCATGCCCCAAAATAATGCACCAACTCATAAAATTAGAATTTTGAGTTCCAGTGAAATTATCTGAATGAGCTAGAAATAGCTCAACTTTATACTCACACAAAGTAGATAAACACCTGTTTATTATTAAATGGAATTAGGACTTCTACCAGTATCACCATTTTAAGTGGCTTGGTACCTTCAGTGGCAGGAAGTATCAGGAAGAGTGCAGATGGTTTAGGAGAAGAGATGGATCAGTCAGGGTGCGAGGTAGTACTGATGAAGAACACAGCTTTCCCCCAGATCCTGGATGCTTCCTCCCCCCCAACTACCATGACCTGAATTCTACCTTGCAGGACTGGATAGAGCAGAGGTTGTACACTGGTGCATATGGGAGCTGGAGGCACACGGAATCCAGGGTGGATGATACCTTCAGGACCAGGGGTGTAAGGGGCGATGCTGGGAGAGTGGAGGGTGAGTGGGTTGGAAAGGGGGAACTGATTACAAGGATCCACATGTGACCTCCTCCCTGGGAGATGGACGGCAGAGAAGGGGGGGAAGGGAGACTCCGGATAGAGCAAGATATGACAAAATAACATTCTGTAAATTATCAAGGGCTCATGAGGGAGGGGGGAGCGGGGAGGGAGGGGAAAAAAAAGAGGACCTGATGCAAAGGGCTTAAGTGGAGAGCAAATGTTTTTAAAATGATTAGGACAAAGAATGTACAGATTTGCTTTATACAATTGATGTATGTATATGTATGGATTGTGATAAGAGTTGTATGAGCCCCTAATAAAATGTAAACAAATAATAATAATAATAAATAAATTGAAACAAAAACATACTTCAGATCTCCAACATTTTTTGTCAACTCTTACACAAGTCATTCCTCCCACACCACTCTTTGTCTCACTTCCGGGTTTGATAATCTGTTGCTATGGCCACACAAAACTCAATAGATCAAAATGGTCTGTTAATGAATCACATACAACTCGGGATCAGGAACAAGAAGCTATAACTGAGAACCAAGATCAGAATGTTCATATGCAATATCTCCCTTCCTGAATGCAGAATAACTTTCTACACTCTTAAAGGCCACCTTAGGACCAGCTCCTCTTGACAAGCTTAGGACAAATCCTTCTCAGCCACCTTCAGACCGTATTGCCTTAACTCTAATTGCAAGGTCCTCTTGAAGCTGACATCTTTTATTACATGCTCTCCAAGGCACAGCTCCTAATTCTGTTGCCATTGGGTAGACTCCTGGAGCTCTCCTAATCTTGCCTAGGCAGGGAAGGTGCTAGCTCGGCCCAAGAAACCATCACATTGAGAACTGCCTGCAGGTATGGTGTGAGAAGAGACAGTGAGACATTGGCCTGTCATCTGAGCTGTTGATTTGGTTTTGTTAGCCCCTGCAGCCACAGAGTTCAGAATGATCCCATGGATTAAGGATTTGCCAACTTCCAGAAATGCATGAGCTGTTTCCTTGAATGACAACTGTGATCTGACTGTGACCTGACTTGAGAGCTTCCTCCACTCCATGAGCCAACAGCGTGCTGTATGGCCTTCCCATTTGGGTCCCTCAGTCCCTGCAACTCATTATCTGACCAGATTCAACAACTTCACTTTGTGAGGCAGTGGACTGTTGTCTGCCCTGATGATCTGGTTCATAAGTCTTTGCAAACACATTAATGAGGACAACCCTCCAGGCTGATATCTGACCTCTGTATAGATTTGGGTCTCTCCAGCTTCCACATGTTGAAGAGGGATTCATTTACTTGATGGCTATTTAATTTTGTGAGCTGCTGCAGAGAAAATCATGAAGCATCTTAAACCTCTACCTCATAGGCACTCATCTACTGCTGCTCCTGCAAAATAAACTTTAATATTCATGGTTCAAAACATATACCAATGGAGATAATGTCCAGGGCAGAATGGACACAGTGACAGAGCCAATGGTGACAAGTTCAGAAAAGGCTTTTCAGCCAAGGTAGTGGGACAGGCAGGCAAGATCAAGAGGAGGATATCCCCAAAGAGATGAGAGGAGGCTGTACAGATGGAACTATGAAATGCGCCTACCTTCAGGGGGCAAATGTCTGAGAGGGACAGAGAGAACAGGCCTGCCCTGAAGAAGAGCAGATTTGCCCACATGGTTCTTTAAGATGAATCCCATTGTGTAGCCTATTGATTCTGATACCAAATTGTATTCTGATACTTAATAAAACTTGTACCTGTGACTCTGGACTGTAATTTGTACTTGGCTACTGCCAAAAAATTAATGAGCTGAGTATGAGAGGACTGTGAGAACAATAACTGGTGTCATAACTTGAAAACAATTGGAGAGTACAGGTATGCTTAAGCTCTGCCTCATATGAATCAGACCTGATGGTTGATTCTCTCATCTGCATCTATAATTACAGTGGGTGAGAAGCTGTCAACCATTTTTAAACCACTATTGGCTGTGATTTAAAATTTGGGTTTTAAATTTTAGATGTATTAATGAAATGCTGCTCTTTGGGAGATTATGTAACACATCACCTTCAGAAAGAAGCATTAAAGAAATTTACTCAGACAAAAATCCCAAGGAATACTCAATTCTTCTGAAGTGATCTTATTTCCCCTTAAACACTAGACATGGTGTATAATTTGAATGATTGTCATGGGTTGGTCATAGAATACTGAATTATCAATCGGATGATAATGTCATCCAAAGAATCCTCAGGGACGCATTATGTTCAATGTCAATAGTTTAGTTTTAATCCTATGATCAATATAATGTTAATCTTCTCCAGCCCGATGTTAAAATCAGAGTCAAAGTTTATCTGCAACTTCTATTTCAAATTTCCACTTTTCCAATGAACTGCATCAGTATTATGCAGGCTTCTACAATGGCAGTAGGAAATACAGAAAAGGATAAAACACATGAGAATCATCTGGGCCTTTGTCATTTTCTTTGGTCCATAGGACACTTGCCAGCAACTGGGATACACTATGTTTGTCCCATCTGAATCAGCTCTAATGATGTTCACAAATTTCAACCTCCTATGAGGACATCCCAGAAATAATAATACCCAAACCAGGCACTTCTTCCTCCTTCCTGTATGCTGCTGGTGGTTTAAAATCTGCAGGCTGATGGGAGAATACAATGTGAGTAACACATAACCTTTAGGTCCAGAAGCTGATACAGTTCTGTTTCTCTTCTGACACAAAGTCCCCAATACTGTTAACGGTGCCGTTATTGAGTGATGGAAAACATGAGCAATAAAATCTAAAATTCATCATTTTCAGACATGAGCAATAAAATCTAAAATTCATCATTTTCAGACATGTGAGTAAAAGATGGCTTTATAATAAATAGATTGGACAATCAAATATTCACCTGACAAACAAAATCTAATAAGCTGTCAAAAAACAGAAACAAAAAGCCAGATCCTTACTTCACAGCATAGAGAACTATCAATTCCTTACTGTGTGAATCTCAGGGAGAATGATAAATCAATGAACCTTGAAGATGGTTATGTTAATTGAAGCAGCTGGAAAGATTTTAAATGGGCTATTTAAAAAGCTATTATAAACTGAAGATTATTTTCTAGAGGAACTATAAATTGTAAAATCACTTAGAACAATGTAAAACTCACCATCAGGTAGAATTAGATGTATAAGCTGCTGATAGGACACAGGAGAACTGCTCTACAGTTTTGAAGACTATAAAGCCATGACAAGCAGTTGATGGGTTTGTACCTGTGACCTGGAGAATAGCAGTCCAACTCTTAACACATGTCAAAACCAGGGCTCCATATAAACACTCATATAGCATCTATTAGATTGAAATTTATATATAGATGCTGGAATGAAGTAAGAAGTATATATCCCCAATAGGGAGGGCACTTTTGAATACGAAGATAAATAACATTTTTAATGTAGCATTATTTGTAGTAACCTAACGCAATTTGATAGTTGACCTAGGCAGGCCTGTAGAGATGAGCTGGCAGGAAAGGAGTGCAGGCAATCTACTTCTAAGGTATTCTCCCTGAGGGGAAGATGATCTACATCTTTGGTTAATGATCAGAAGGAATTCAATTGGCACTCATTCAAGGTGGGGACACAGCAAAGAGACACTGTGTTGTTACTGTCATCAACAACCCAAACCTAAAACCCAACTCACTGCCATCAAGTGGATTCCAATTAGAGCAACCCTATAGGAGAAGGTGGAACTGCCCCTGGTGGCTTTCTGAGACTGTAACTCTTTACAAGAGTAGAAGCCCTGTCTTTCTCCCTAGGTGTTACTTGTAATTTGAACTGCTGACCCTGCAGGTAGCAGCCCAATCTGTAACCACTAGGCAACCAATAGGCCTTTTGCAAATTGATTACTTACCCAGTGAATCCTATCATTCAGGGAAATGCGAAAAGAACTTGGACCCTGATGGGCAGGACAGCCTGGGCCCTTGTACACTGGCACTCTCCTAGAGTCAGATCCCAGGAAGCATGGATCCCTCCTGCTTCCCCTCAGGCTCCTCCACCCAGCTCTGCCCCGAGGAACCCCAGGGTTGCTCACCCTGTCTGGAGCCAGGTGAATGGATTTGGTTCACAACCCAGTCAGAGGTTGAAATGCTTTCTTGTGATGCTTCAATGTGCAAGATACTACTGTACAAGCTTCAAAGTACAGTAGTAATAGATTTCTAACTCCCTAGACTGGACTGCATTTCACTGTGGAAAATCTTTGTTGACGAGCAGACAATGTTGAGAAAGGCTTGGCCTGTACTTCTTGTGCTAGTGACCACCCCCAACCCCTGGGATCAAAACCATGCTCTAATCTGAGGGTGTCTGCATTAAAAACAGAGCTGACTCTACGTTCACAGAGAAATTTTACTGATTTCTCAAATATCTTTATCAACTTTGGATCCACATCTGTATATTCATTATTTATTTTCAGAATAAGGTGGAAGTTTTTAAGGTCTCAAAACTCTCAAGCTCCATGGAAGGTAAACATCTTTTCACCAGTTGTCTAACTGAAAAAAAAAGTTTATTTTATGAAGAATATTCTTTGCCAGCCCACACTGCACCTAAGACCATATTCCTTGACATATTTGGCTAATGTGATCAAGTTGAATCATGCTCATATACGCCACTCCGACCGATGCTGAGCTTTTCATCAAGTTTAACCTGCTCCAATTCCCTGGCCTCCTGGGTACTCTTTAGAATATCTACTGTATGTGAAGAAATGCCTATCATTGGGTAGCCCATTTATGCACAGTAGAGTGTGGTAACTACAGAAACTTTCTATAGAGGTGGACAACGAGACAGAGGGACACCAATAGGACATCCGAAATGTACCTTGGCCAAGACAGAGATATCCTAAATAAGAAAACAAGCCAGGAGAATCCTTATTTGCTCCTCTCTTAAGCTATTGGATTTACAGTTGTCCAATTTTAAAGCCTTTGTGGAAGACTGCAGCCTATAGTCAAGGAATGACAAGGGGTAGGTAGGTGGGTGATGCCAAGAGCGAAGGTGAGGGCAGAAGCTTAAAAGTACAAGATGCATCCAGGAAAGAGATGAGTTATCAATGAGTTTGTCATCTTGGCCTAGATTCTGGATTCCAAGCTTTCTAGGTAATGCTGACAGATTGCAAACACCACAAACTGTAGGAGATGGGTTATTGGCTTGGGTCAAGGATATCCAATACCAAGTTTTGGTCTGCTAGGGAGAAGGGCAAAAGCTAGTGCCTAGGGTTGAGCTTGTGAAACATGCTCTGCCAGGAACCTAGTTTGGCAGGAAAACAAAATGAACGTGGTGGGAAGAGGCTGTGCTGTGATAAAGTAGGAGGCAGTAGTCTGAGTGGCTAGTTGGATATCATTGGCACTGCTCTTTTGCAACCCCCAGGGTGTCTCTGAAGGCAGGGGTGTGTGAGGTTGCAGTTGTAGGATCAAGGGTGCAGATTAGTGCTCCTCTAAAACTAATCAGCAAGTCAGGCTACTAGAGAAAAGCATAATTTGTTTAATGCCCAGTCATCAAGCATACTTTAAGGCTCACCATACCACCAAGTCTTAAGGACAGGCTTCAACTCAGGGGTCTTATATTGGTTGGTTGCAGAGAAAGGTTGCCTTCCAGGCCCCTCCGTGAGCAACATTCTTAATGTAAGCTTGACTAAGTTCTAACTCCTTCCAGAAAACTGAGAAGAAGAAGAAAAGAAGTAGAGGTGCAGTGAAACATAGGATTCACTCAACTAAATGGACTGACACAGTGATGGCAACAATGGCTTTATCCTAAAGTGTGCGTCTGGCAGAGGAGAAGGCAGTGTTTCCTTCTGTTGTGTACTGGGTCCCTATGATGTGGAATCAACTCAATGCCACCTAACAATGACAACCTCAGAAACCACTAATCAATACACAAGACAGGCACAAAATACCAGTATGTTAGTTATGTTTACAAAAGTTATTTCCATGGTACCGAATGCCAAACCTTTCATGTGACCTTTGCTGGAACATAAGCTCTCTTATTGAAAAGAAGGAATGGTCTTCCTTTGTTTAAAAAGAAAAATAGAACTAAGTGATGATAAAATCAAGAGGAATTCCTGTCCCTCATTGATTTACACCATTCTCCTGGAGGTGGGCTGAAGGACATTCTCTACAATCCACCCAGCATGTCTTATGACAGAGTATTTTCAAGTATGAGGGCAGCACTCAGTCACTCAGGTGTGAGCGACTATTTGTCTGTCAAAAGTAGTGTATATCATTTATCCCTCTATTCCAGCCGTTCTCAACCTGTGGGTCGCAACCCCTTTGGGGGTCCAATGACCCTTTCACAGGGGTCACCTAAGACCATTGGAAAACACATATTTCTGATGGTTTTAGGAACCGAGACACTCTATCCATCTCCAGGCAGGTTTTCCAACATGCAGATATACCCACATATGAATATCTGATGCTACACCATGCTTCAAGATGAAATTTCATTTATTTGTACTTCGAAATAAAATATTTCACAATATATAATTACATATTGTTTTTGTGATTAATCACTATGCTTTAATTATGTTCAATTTGTAACAATGGAAAAACATCCTGCATATCAGATATTTACATTAAAATTCATAAGAGTAGCAAAATTACAGTTATGAAGTAGCAACAAAAATAATTTTATGGTTGGGCATCACCACAACATGAGGAACTGTATTAAAGGGTCACAGCATTAGGAAGGTTGAGAAACACTGCTCTACACTGAGTGGTCAGCTGCAAGACCTGAGGATCCAGCTAGAACAAGTCATCTATGAGCTGAGTGGATTTCAGGATGCTCAGAAGGTCTACAATCAACTGAATCACAATTAAATTCCATGAGAAACTTCAAGGCTAACTGTATAACACATTAAAGATGAAAGGATTCACACAGTATGAATAAACATTTGCTTTTCTTGTTTAAGTTCAAGTTATTGGGTGAAAACATAATAATGGTTATGAGAATACACTTACTAATATTTTCTACAAGACCAGTAATAACTTGTTAACAAGGTCAGATAATGATACTTCAAGAAAATTGTAGACCAATATTTATAATGGATCTACATGAAAAAGTTCTTGAAAATATTGGGAACTGAGTCAGACAACACATTGAAATAATTATATACCATAATTAATTGAAATCTGTCCCAGAGTTGATTTAACATAAGAAAAGAAGCACCGTAATATAGCAATCAATGCAAAAGAGAATTAATTATCTAAATAGACAAATAAAACATACTAAACAAAGTCAAAGGTTTTTCATGTTAAAAAGATACCTCTACAAATCTAACATGAAATAATATTGTTCAATATGTGAATATGCTAATATACATTCCTATTTGTAAAAAGTCAAAATATCATACTTTGAGGAAAGAGAAAAAAAACATCACCCCACCTTAGAAAAAGGACAACCATAAATGTCCATGTTCACTACTGATATTAAAAAATGACTGTATCTTCTAACTAGAGCAATCAAAATAAGATTTTTTAAGGAAAAAAAAGGCTTCCAAAAAGAAATAAAATTTCCTGTAATCATAAATTAATGATCATATCCATAAAATATTCAAAATATGGCACAAATAGCTAATAAATATAAAAACATTGTAGGCTACATTTCAACATGCAAAAATAACTTTTGATACTTAACCCACTAACTATTGATTGCTAATCAACAACTGCCAAACCATTAACCCTTACACCTTAACACACTGAGCATCCTTACAACACACTGATAATCTCCTAAAATGCTGAACCCCTAACTACCTGAAAAGCTCCTTACCATCCACAATGTCTATTAACACCCTGAGCACTCCCTGGTACCCACAGTCAATTGAAGGAAAAAATGAGGACTTCCGTAACAAATCCTAATACCATACACACTCAAACTAGTCTAACTCATTTATCCCAATTTTTTGAATCAGGAACACAACTTTGACTATATTCTATAACCTTAATCCTAACTTTATGACACAATATCTCAAAATCAGAAACCATCTTCCGAAACTATACTGTTTAAACCATAGCTCTACATCTTCTATACAATAACACATAAGCCCCTAAGCAACTCCAAACATAAGCAGGTAGGCAGGACACATTCTAAACATAAAGCCCTTTCATCTGTCCACCAACATCTGACTCTTAACTCCTGACACTTATGTTCTATCTCTATCCATTGACTCTTCTTCTTGAACGGGGAACATTAATCCCAGGACCTAGATTCCAATCATAAGTACAGACTCTGACTCTAGCACCCTACAACCCAAAACTGAACCCAAATCTAACCTATCAAGGAACTCATTGCTAATTATGTATGTGGAGCTGTCGTCTCTCGCAGACTTTACCTAAATGTAAGGAACTACAGTAGGTAGACAGCCACAACCAGGAATCACAAGCACATTTTCAGTAAAATTTTAAGGCATTTGCATCTGATTCATGGCAGGCGGTAAAATAAAGTGATTTATAAATGTTTATATATGATAAACAACAACAAATGAAAAACTCATTAGCAACAAGTATACATGGGAATTCCCACACTGGAAAAATAAATGGATCATGAAGAAGCACTAGCAAAACAGTAAAACAAAAGAGGCAATAGTTAGAAGAAATGCAAATGAGGACTCTCAAGTTTACGACCAATATGTGAAGAGCCCAAGTCACCATTCCAGTGCCCAAGGAAAAAGGTGACCAGATTGAACTCAGAACACACAGGTTTTGTTCTGTTGCATATTAGAAATTTTAAAAAAAATCACTGTCATTGAGTCAATTCTCACAGCATCCCTATAGGGCAGGGTACAACAGGCCCTGTTTGTTTCTGAAACTGCAACTCTTTAAGGAACTAGAAAGCATCACCAGTTAATGGTTTTGAATTGCTGAACGTGTGGTTAGCAATCCAACACATAACCCACTACATCCCCATGGGTGCATCGTGTCGTTCTAAAGTGGGGAAACTAGATGGCAGCTCACAACTAGCAAGCTATTCTTTTCACTGCCTCTAATGAATTCATCTAATTAGGACCCTGAGAAAACATCTGTCCTCAAAACCCTGAGAGTGACGCATAGGTACACGCTCAGTTGATTTCTACTGTGAAATCATTCTATGAACTTGCCTATGGGACTGTTTTGTTTAGTGGTGGTTTTCATTCTATGCCCTTAGTAGTCTAAGTAATTGAATTCATTGAAAACAGTGATTTGAAGGATGTGATGGAATTAACTAAGAGATAGACCCAAAGAGTTTGTTCCAGGAGAAAATACCTTCTGAAGTTAGCCATTAAAAATCTTACGGAGTAAAGATTTACTCTGAAAACACATATGGTCACTGTACAGAATCAAATGGTGGGCCAAATAATCGCTATTTATCAAATTATCTAATTAAGATACAAGGAGCTCATTGGTAGCCAATCCTTCATGCCATGAATGCACAAGGGGGTTTCAAAAGTTCATGGAAAAATGGAATAAAAACAATGGAATTTATCCATGATCCTTTTGAAGCCCCTGCATATCTGTTCCTAATAGCTAATGCTAAACAGTGTAGTAGTCTTATGCTAAACAGAATAAAGTATAAATCTTTTATAATTCCTCAAATATTATACTTCTTAAAAAATTTTAGGAAACCTGTCCATCTTCCATGAAAATTCAGAAATAATATTAAGAAATTTACATAGAGTACCTCTCTTGAAGATCTATTAAATTTGATATTAATTTTCTCTAGCTTTGGTAAAGAGACCAGTTATGTTACAGTATAGCTACACAATTCACATAGAAACTTGTGAGAGCTGAAAATTAACAGAATGACTTTATTTTTCAGGGTCCTGCAAATTTTACATATTCAAAAAGGTTACAGTTAAAAATTCAACCTCATCGTATAGTTTTGAGTTTTCCTTCTTTGAAAGATTGCTAAGTTACATAGGTTCTGGCATGTCTGTACATGCATGCATGTGTACCTTGATTAGGTTGTGCTGTCCCTGAGCATTATAATGGTTAACATGGATAGGTGTTCATGGAAAGTCTGGAAGTTTATGTCTATTCAGGGTCTACAGGGAAGAAAGCCTGGGTGATGCATTTTGAGAAACCAGTCACAGCAACCCCTCTGCAACATCGCTGTGCTCTGACACACATGGAGTCTCCAGGCGTCGGTGTGGGTTTGATGGCATCTGTTTGACCTGGTTCATTTCTAGGGGGAAAAAGAGAATCCTGGCTTGATTTGCTACCCTCAAGCCTGGCAGCTCAACTGCACCAGCAGATCTGTAAAAGAAAAATGAGGCTGGTTGCTCCTGTATAGATTTTGAATCTCACACACCTATATAGGAACACTATGAGTCAGAACTGACTTTGTGGCAGTAGTTTGCTCTTTAGGGTTAAGGACAATGAGGGTTTGCAGGTGGCACAAACAGTTTGAACTAGACTGTTCCACTGAGGGTTGACGGATTAAATTCAGCCAGCATTACTGTGGAAGACAGGACTGGAGATCTGTTTCCACAAATGATACTCCAGAAACGCTATGGAACTGTTCTGCTCTACAACACATGAAGTTGCCATGAGATGGAATTAACATGACATGGCACCTAACCAAAGGGAAAATTAAACATGATGAAAACATATACATGTCTATGGATGCAAATTGGTTTTATGTTGAAAATATGACTAAATCATAAACACAAAAATAATTTTCATTAAGAATCATCATGCCCATAATGAAAAACATGTAAGCCTACTGGCATATCTAAATTACTTAGTGAGGAAGCCCTTCTGCTCCAGTAAGTGATTGGCAGCTCCATGAAATAAAAGCAGTTGTGTCCCATGATGTGGCAATTTGTTCACATATTGATTATAGCCTAGAAACCACAAGGAAGAGTTTAAGGTCCTATGGCATCACTAATGGAATGTACCTGAGAACAATAAACCAGTGAATAAGACAAGCCTTTTACCAACAATACTTGGATAAAAGCTTAGAACACTTTAATATTACCATGCAGTGGGAGATAGAAAATGGTGACTTTATTTTAAATAAGACAATACCTTACTATATATATCTGGATGTTACCTTGTATTAGGAATAATTATGACCCAATTTTCTTAAATGAGGAGCTTACAAAAGTAGGACAAAGTTCTCACACAGTAAAATCAAACAAATGGAAGAACAGTTAACTAATATAATAAATAAATCAAAAGGATTAAAGGAATTTACACAATTAGAATTGGGTTCCATGAAATATCTTCTGTATCCCCAGGATAACTGATAAGTGAACGCTTTAAATACTATGTCACTGTGGAAATAACTAAAAACAACCCCAAAATGCTTACCTTGAAGGCATGTGTCACTAAAAGATAATATTAAAGCACAAAACCAAAACTCACTGCCATGGAGTCAATTGTGACTCATCGTGACCTTATAGGGCAATGTAGAACTGCCCTCTGGATTTCAAAAACTGAAACTCTTTAGTTAAAGAAAAGCTATTCTTTCTCCAGATTAATACACAAAAGGACCTGAAAACAAATAAAATAATTGCTGGATTCTGCAAATCAAAAGGATAATAAAGGAAACCAAAACTCCCTATTCAAAAAATGAGTGGGCATTAAATCTGGGCCAGCAATGATGAGGGGGTGGTGGCAGGGGTGGAAGATCGCAGTGTTAAAGAGAGATGAGCCATTAACACAACCAATCTCTGAGCTGAGGTGCTCTTCACACTCCAAGTGGAAAGGTCAGCATCAGCAGAGACAAAACCCAGGAGCTGTATTAGAGCTTAAAGTCTTAGTGCCCCAGTTACTAAAGGGCTGTGGATGGCAGTGCATGCTTAAAGTCCACTTGAACGTTATCCCCATAGATTAAATACGCCACTGAATTCTTTCTGATCATTAATAAAGGTTCTCCTTCAATTTTATTCGAGATTGGAGTCCCTTTTGCAGTCTAAAACAGAGCGCAAGCTAGTTTCTGGTGGGCAGCAATGATTGAGGAAGAAGACTCAGTCAAGATCTGTTTTAGAGTAAAAAGGAGACCCCATTTTAAATATAGTTTAATGAGAACATTTGTTAAATCTTAAGAGACAAAGCAAAGACACAAACAAATCACCTATCTGGATGAGAGAAGCCAACAACAGGAGGTGGAAATGGCTTCCCAGGTCCATAATTGAGATGTAAATTAAAGAGGGCGTGGGGGAGGGGCAGGGCAAAGGAAACTGCCACAAAAGCATGATTGGTGGTCAGTACATCACAATGGCAGACACTTCCATCCTCAGATAGAGGGCTTAGGAGATGGGTCCAGGGCCTCCTGACCAATGCAGTCAGGGCAAGGCTGATGGCTAATGCCTTCGGTCTAGGAGACCCCCTGTACTGTCTCCAGCTTGGTGACCTTCATCAAGGACACACACGTAGGCAAACCTCCAAGAGAGACTGTTCTCCCTGGGCTGCCTGGAGAGGTGAATCTAATCCACACTCCAAAGTCCTCTGCCAGGGCAGAAAGCATTCAACAGAGGCTTATTCACTGCAATCCCAGTCAGGACCTAATCCGTGCGAGGATTTGGGGCTGTCACTGCTATTGTGCCCTCTTGCAAAGCACAGTGCTCAGAAGTTAAGCTCTAATGCAGACCTGGGTCATCAGTGGGGTGGCCTGATGACTGCAAGGCTGGCCTCTCCTTTCAGTAAAGGCCACCCTGGGGTCTCCTGCTCTCATGCTCGGGGGCCCCAGGCAAGAACCCACCCCCAATCGAGCCTTTCTGGCTTGAGGGGGTTAGGGTGCATGAGGGACTCTGGGCAGCATAAAGGAGGCAGAGTATCCCCATCCCTGAATGCACTGAGGCCTGTACCCAGCTCAGAAAGGATTTAAATGGAAACGTCTCAGAGGATCGTGGCGTCCTGGAACCGGGCGGACAGGGGGAGGGAACTGTAACGTCCTCAAGAACCAAGACACAGCTGGGAAGTCACCCTGCAGGGGACTCTGCACATGGGATCGACATACAAACATAGAGACTCACCTGTCCTTGTGGGAAACTCAAGCTGAACCTTCTCAGGCGGAGGAAGTAGGTTCAACAAGAAATTGCATCATCTAGGTAGGGCGTGGGGAAGTGACTGTCCCAAGGGGTGTGGCCTGGAAGAGTTGAGGTTGTTCTGGAGGGAGGGGCAGGGAGGTGAGGTTCAGCACCTGGAGTGGCAACTGATTCATTCTTAGTTTCTTAGTCTGGAAGCCCTGCTGAAACCTGTTCATTTTGGGTGACCCTGCCTGCATTTGAAACAAAACAACACACAAAGACAAACTGACAGAAAATGGTGGGTGGAGCTCATGCTTCCCAACTGGGAATTTTCCCAAGAGACACTCCAGTTGCATGGACTACAGTCACACTTGACAGCACTGAATGTCATCTGTTCCACTTGACTACGCCTCTGCTGCCCCATATGGCTTTCACATGAACTCCTCCAACCACGCACGTCAAAGAAGAGGCCTAAGCCTTGTAGAATCAAGAGCCACAATTGGAAGACCCTTCACAAAACTTCTTCACCCTCAAACACTGATTTCAGGCTCTGCTTCTTATGCTACACCACCCAGATTCCAGCCTCCTTTTTCCTGGTGCATGCTCAGGTGAGCGTCTAGATTAGAAATTCCTGAAAATGCCACAGTTGTCTTCTGCTCCTCCTCTTCTCCTTCCCGTCTCCATCTCCTCACTGTGATAGTTTATTGTCTCATTAGAGAACCCTGTCTAACACAGTTAAAGACTTATTCCCCCATCTGTAGGTTCTGTATTACTCTTTTGATGAGACCTTTCTGTGTGCATAAGTGTCTTATTTTCAGCAAGTTCCAGTCAAATAATTGTCCTTCACTGACTGTTTCCTTTAATACATTTGTTGTGTTGAGGTCTCTCCCTTCCATTTCTATATTATTGAGTGTTTGTATCAGGTATGGTGTTGGATATTGTCATGTGTCTTTTCTGTATCTATTAATATGATCACAGGGTTCTTATTCCTTGTCCTGTTTATGTGGTTGGTTACATTAAGAGTTTTTCTAATGTTGAAACATCCTTGCATCCCTGGTAATAATCCCACTCAGTCAAGGTGAAATATGAACTCAAAGGCAGGGACAGGTGCACTGTAACTCAATCCATCCATTTCCACAAATCTGTTGATAAACTATGAGGGTGTTTGAAGTAATCCTCCTTCTCAACTAATTAGTCATGAAATCATCAAATTTGTTACTGTGTTGTTAAAACACCACTATAATATATCCCGTTGTAGAGAGTATTTTATAAATACTTTTACCCCACATTCTCTGTAGTCTTAAAATTGTGTATTAAAGTTTCTCATGCATTAAGATTAAAAAATAATAAAGTCCTCATGCAAATCTACAGTTGTTCAATTTTGTCTTTGACTATTGATTCATCTTGCAGTTATATAATTTAAATCATAATTGCATGTTTTCAACAACTATTCTGGAATGATTATTACTTTACTGCTTATTAAAAAAACACGCTAACATTTTAGTACTTATTGTACATAGAGTCAGTGTACAAGGGAGGTTGTTATTGTTCGGTTTCATTAAGTGAGTTCCAAATCATAGTGACCCTGTGTACCACAGGGAGAAACACTGGCCTGTCCTACAACATCCTCATAATTGTTCTTATATTTGAGCCCATTGTTTCATCCTTTGTCAATCTAAAAAACTTTCCTCTTGTTGGGTGCCTCTCTACTTTACCAAGCACCACGGCTGAAATGATATATCTCTTGTATTTGCCTCTGGTTTGCAAATACACACTCTAAGGTTTTACTTATATGGAATAAGAAAATGCATTTAAAAGAAGATCAATAAAGTCAGAGGTGTCATGTGATTATGACTCATAGAACTATAGAGAGTAAAAGCTCCTTAGGCTTTTCTTTCCATTTCATAGAACATAATATTTCATCTTTACCACAGCAGGTGGTGTCCTTATAAACAATAATCCAAAACTAGACAGGTGATGTAGTGGTTTATTTTCAGAGTTTCAGAAATGGATTAGCACCACATGGAAGTTAAAGTGTACTTGACTATCCAAGTGATGAATAAAATATTGTTTGTTTTGTATAAAATTAAAATTGTGTTGATATGGGTGAAGTATATTGTTAATTATTTTATGTGGCCCTGAGGTCAGCTGTGAGATTCTGTTGTAAGAGAATGCTATCATGGGGCAAAGGGACACTTTCCAAACCACCTAGAAGATTCTCAGACTACTGAGGTGTCCCAACCTCCACTAATGCCCTGCTGCACTTATTTGGGTCAGATCTGAACTACGCAGGCCCCGTTTGGAGTAAGCTGAAGCAGGTCCAGGCCCTGCACGAGCTGCCTTGCACATCCCCAAGGTCAGCAGCGGCTGGCGCCAGATAAGATAACCAGTGAAACCAGATGTTAGGGGTTCAAAGAAAGCAGCAAGGAGTCGACCAGCAATTCTCCTGGTTTCCACGCCCCATATTCTAATTATCCTGCATTCCTCACCACCCCTTTATAGCCCTCGCCCCCAGCTGCTGAGCACGACTTCCCTGACCTGTTGGCCTAGGTCATAGAACTCGCCCCGGAGTTCCCCTCACCGAGTAAAGCTATTTCTGTTTCTGCTCTCTCTTGTCCTGTCATGTCCGTCTTCCTCCCTGTTCCTGAGTTTCTCTTTTACAGCACTAACATACTCTCACGGACACTCAACCATTTACTGACTGTGGTGGGCTGGAAGGAATGACACACAGAGCTTGTTCTGAAAACCTTCCCAGGTAGTTCTCCTACTCCGTTTCTCAAAGTGCCAATGAATTAATGATGCTTGTTTGATGATAATCAACAAAATTATTCTCTGTGAAAGATAAAAAAAGAGAGAATGATATCCTGACCCACTATCAAAGTGATTCAGGCGTCACCGTTTATGATGTGGATATTCAGTGTCACATAGGTAGGTTGATGCCTTTAGCTCAGTCCTTGCTGTTTATAAGGTGTGACTTTGATCATGCATCTGCTAATAATCTAACCGTTTGTCAGGATAAGAATCTTTTTCCACTAAGACCTGTACATTGTATTATTTCCAATTCATCAGAATTCCTTCCTGGATGGTGTTATGAAGAACAAACTTTCCAATATGTTGGTGGGAATTTAGGCACCAGGAACCCTGTTTATGACGTTATATTAATCTCTTCCACATCATGTAAGATCCATGTTTTCCTGAACGCCTATGCTTAATGAAGTCTTATCTCCGGATTGATTTTTCACCTACGTGTTTCCGGATCACACCCAGGACTATGCTCCTCCATTCCGAGTCTTGGTGAGATGGGGGCGGAAGTGGCGGTGTCCTAGCCAGAAGTGAGGATCAGAGCGCGAATCTTACTTGCAGTGTTGGGGCGTGGTGCCAGAGAAGCGCCAGCAGCCGGAGCCGTGTGTCGTGGGTGCGCCCAGGTGGGGGTCGCTCCAGACCATTTGGGGTGACCCTGGTGCACACAGCAGCCTGGCTGGGGTGCAAGCGCCCTTCTCCTCCCTCCCCCTCCCCGAGCAGCGCCCCTGGCTTGTTGGGATGTGGGAGGGTGTCCCAGAGGCTAGTCCCTCCCCCCCCCCCGCCCCTCTCGCCTCCCCCTTTTGGGAATTGGTTGGGGTTCGCAGGGAGAATCCCTGTTGGACAAGGGGGGATCCCAGACTGGGGCTTTGGTCATACAGGTTCCTTATTCTTCGCTTTGCGGGTCTCCTAGCCCCCTCCCTTGTTTCCTTTCACACAGCGGTGCCTCCTCCCCGAGACTCTTTGGAACGTCTTTAGCTCAAAGGTGAGCCCCGGGGTCTGTTATTTCTCTCACCAGGAGGAAATGGCTGCAGCTGGTGCACAAAACCGTAGAGCTTCCTCCGGAGGTTTGCCCAGTCTTGTCACCTGTGCAGTACCCTCTCCCTAGAGCGGGCGGAGATGAACCCAGTCCGGAAAGTCCCTGTGCGATAACTTCCCCCAGGAGCTGGGTGAACCTAAGTCACAGGTCTTGAAACGCCCTGGCTCCTTCGTGCCGGCTGGCCGGTAGGGCGGCTGTGGGGAGCGCGCTCAGCCTTATGGTTGTTGAAGTGATATTCCAGGCACCCACCGCGCACGGAGACATGATAGGCATTCCCAGGTTGCTGGGGGTAAGTCTTTCAAGGACTAGGGGCCTCAACAGAGGTGAACCAGTTTGGTGACTATCAACACTCTGGCAGGTGGAAAGTAAAAGGAGATAGAGATGGGCCCAGCTGTACAAAGATGGGGTTCAGTGGGCAGGAACACAGCCAAAGTGAAGGCCAGTCGTTCTTTAGGAAAGCATATAGGTCTCCATAGAAGGGCAAGACCCCTTAAGTAGGAAGATCCCTTTTCCCACATACACAAATCAAACGGAAGATCCCCCTTTCCCACATACTCTTAAAAAATTTTGCATGTTGTTTAATTTTTACAAAACCCAGTTTCTTTTAAACAGGAGAAAGAAGCTGGAGGAAAGCTTTCACAGTGGAGGACAGACAGCTGGAGGGAAGGTTTCTTTAAGAGGGACTGGAGAAAACTGCCCTCAATAGTAATTAATTGTCATGCAGAGAAAGTAGCCAGTAAGACACCCAGGGAATTGAACTGGATCCATTATCTCAGCAAATTTGCTAGTGTGGAAGCTGTGCCTGCTTATTGCCCAAAGGGATATTTCTGTTTTTGTTGCCTCTGAAGTGTCTAGTAGCTTGTCCTATGTTTAGAATTATGCCAACTCTATTTAAACT
Source organism: Tenrec ecaudatus (assembly GCF_050624435.1). Taxonomy (NCBI): domain Eukaryota; kingdom Metazoa; phylum Chordata; class Mammalia; order Afrosoricida; family Tenrecidae; genus Tenrec; species Tenrec ecaudatus. The sequence continues at coordinate 122,209,432 of NC_134542.1, forward strand.
GTGTATTCCCACCTGAAATTGTTAGGTCTCTCTCTCTCTCCTGGCTAGATTTCAGCCTCGGTCCTTGGCTCTGCGCGAGAAAGATTTCACGCGAAGCCATGCTCGTGATCCAAGTGAATTTAATGAGAGTTAAAAAAAGCTTCAGGTTTTACGCGGCACCCATAGGATTCCTTTGACCATGCGGCCTGACAGAGACTGCTCAGGGTTCCGCAAGGATCTCTCTCCCAAGTTTCCTCCCACGAAGACAACCAGATAAGACCCCTCTCCCTTGCAGTCCCTGCCTTTTCAAAGGTTCCCTGGGAGGCGTGGTGAACGACCCCAGGTCGCTCCCATTGGCTGAACTGCAGTCACCTGGCCCAGATGGGCTGCTCCAGGTGTAACGCCCATCCGCGCCCACAGGTGGGAAAATCCAGCTTTGTCCTATGCTGGCTCTCCTGGGCATGAGTAAATGGACTTCCCATCCCTGATGCTAGCTACCTAACAGAACCATTTTATCCCTTTTCTAATGAAAATTCCCTGAGTGTGTTGCTTGGTTTGGGTGGTTCTTTTCGGTTTGGTTTTGTTTTTGAATAAGAGATTTTAGAAAAAGTTCCAGGTTTAATGAAGCCATGAACCAGGAACTGAAGGAGGCCGTAGAGCTGCTCAAGGAGATCATCCAGGTGGGTGTGGCTCTGACATTGAGGGACTGAGCGGCTGGCCTGGTGCTCCACATGATTCTTTGAACACGTGCTTGCATGATAAGTGGTAGTACTCCCCTCCAAACTTACTGCTGGTGATTCTAACCCAGAGACCATATGGACAGGGTCGAACTGACTCTGGGTTTCCCAGACTGTACCCACTCACAGGTGTAGAAAGCCTCATCTGTTTCCAGCCAGTGGTTTCCAGCTGATGGCTTTGTGGTTAGAAACCCAACATACAACCCACCAGACACCAGGATACCTGCTCTCTACTGTAGTCATAATTCTCCAACTCCCAATCTAACGGTTCTAGGAAAGCTCATCCCCACACCACATGGGACTTCCTACAGCCCCTCTGGCCAGAGGGAAGTTCTGCTCCAGTCCCTGCCTGAGTTTGGAGGGTGATTCATATCCAGAGACCTGCTCTTGTTCATTCCATGAAGGTTCACACTGTACTGTCTAGATGTCAGCTCCTGTGTAGAGACCAAAGCCCACAAACATGTCTGTGTAGGCTGAGAGGCCCTACAGTCAGAATTCTACAGACAGATCACATTCTAGTGCTTCTAATCATTAGCTGATTTCCTTGGGAAAGTCAGCCTCACTGGGCCTCTATTGGTTTGTGTCTCAAGTGGGCCAGATGTTTGCACTTGAGGGTTAAGTGACTCAGGGCAGGGTCTGCCAGGCAGTCAGTGGCTTCTGTGATCTGTGCCGCCGAGAGGCGTGCAAACACATCCTAATGATGGGCTGAGTGGAAATGAAGGTTATGGGAGATTTACACCTGAGCATGACGGTGCAGGAAAATTGCTTGAGCCTGTCCTCGGGGGCACGGGCATTTGAAAGGACAAGAAGGAGCTGGGCACAGGCCAGCCAGGTCCTGGTGCTAACAAGCCTCAAAGAACTCATATTCGGCTTCTTAGTGAGGACAGGGGACCTTTGGAGGGAGTTGAGCAGAGCAGGGACATGGTCACGGCAGCATTAGGTTTATCACAGGGGCCATCCCTACAATTGTGTTTGAACCTATGTGGCAGCCATTGCCAATCCATGTTATTCAGGATCTTGTTCTTCTTCAGTGACCCTCCATTTTACTTAGTGTGATATCCTTTTCCAGTAACTGGTCTCTCCTGACGACTCGTGAGACTAAGGCTTACCATCGTCATGTCTTAGGAGCATTCTGGCTATTCTTCCTCCAAGACCAATTTGGTTTATGCTTCTGACAGGTCACTTCCAATATTCTCTCCAAGTAGAGTTGACCTTAATCTGGATGAAGCAAGTTTTCGGGACCTTCATTGGCTAATATGGCATAACTCAAACGGAGAAGAAACTGTTGAAACCGTGCATTAATCAGGATGTGGAATGTACAAAATATGCGTCTTGGAAAATTTGAAAGCATCAAAAATATTTACTATGCTGGGAATTAACAATTGAAGAGGAATGGGATTGCATTTATCTTCTCCCTGAACACTGCTGAAATTGTGTTGCAAATTATCATTTTAAATTTCTAAAAGTGCAAAGACACCACTTTGAAGACTAAGGTGCTCCTTACCCGAGCTGTTGTATATCCAGTGACCTCACCTAGATTTTTAAAATGAACAATCAATAAGGGATGCCTGAGAAGAAATGATGCTTCCGAACTAGGTGTTGGTAAGGATTATTGAAATTTCAATTGAGTGCCAGATGAATTAACATGCGTTTTGGAGTAAGTACAGCTGAATGGATGCCAAGACTTCTCTCATACTTTGAACACATTATCAGAAGGATATGTTATAAGGCCTTGGAGAAGGACATTGTGCTTGGTAGAAGGATAACAAAGAAGACCCCCTACAGGATGAATTGATTCAGTGGCTGTAACAATGGGCTCTAACATAATAGTAATTGTGAGAATGGTGCAGGACCATGTACTCTATTATATATAGGGTCGCTATGAGTCTGAACTGATTGGATGGCATCTAACATCAAGCACCTGGTGGTATGTTTACTATTTTGAGGAACTTCAAGAGTGTTTCCCAAAGAGGCTGTACCATCTTTCAGTCCATAAGGACACTGATTTTTCAACATCCTAGACAATTTTTGTTATCTGTTTCATTATAGCCTTCTTTTGTGTGTAAGTGGCATTTCATTTGCATTTGCCAAATGATGAATTCTTTTAATACTTTGTCTTCCTGAGCTGCCTTTTGAGATTTTCTGTTCAGTTCTTTGACTTCTTCATTTTTTCCATTTGTCTTAGCTACCCTACAATTTTGAACAATTTCAAAGTCTCTTCTGACATCCACTTTGATTTTTTTCTTGATTTCCTGTCTGTAATGATCTTTTGCTTCCTTCACATATAATGTTCTTGCTATCTCTCTCACACACACACACCGCCCCATTTCATCAGGTCATTAAGTCTTTTCTTGAAATGTTCCCTTAAATCAGATCGGATAGCGTCAAAATATTATTTTGGCTGTCATGGACTTATTTTAATATTCTTCAGTTTCAAACTATTTACAGAAATTGTAGACTAAATCTATACTAGAGTTGTATAGTTTATGTTTAAAATACTTATAGCTTTAGAGTAGTAACTAACTTCTTGACTAATTTTTAATTTGTTGTCTTTTAGTTGTTGACTTGTAGCAGTTCTTCATATTATCTGAATACTAGATTATTAGATATCGCACTTAGAAATAGTTACTAATGTAGGTTGCCTTTTTCAAATTCTTAAATGTGTCTTTCTAATTAGAAGGAATTTAAAGTTTGATGAAGTTCAAGTCATATACATTTTCCTTGGGTTGCTTATGCTTAAGATGTCATAATTGCTTACAATGGAAGATATCTTTTTTTAAGAGAATTCTTTTGTTTAATTAGGGGATCATACAATTCTTATCACAATCCATACATACATCAGTTGTTTAAAGCACATTTGTACACTCATTGCTCTCATTCTCAAACATTTGCTCTCCATGAATCCTTGGTAATTTACAAATTATTTGTAAATTCTCCCTCATGAATCCTTGGTAATTTACAAATTATTTGTCATACCTTGACCTGTCCGACGTCTCCCTTCACCCACTTTTTTGTTGTCGGTTCCTCGGGGAGAAGGTCACTTGTATATTCTTGTAGTCGGTTACCCCTTTGCAACCCACCCACCCTCTACTCTCCAAGCATCACTATTCACAACACTGGCCCTGAAGGGATCATCCGCCCTGTATTCCCTGTTTCTAGTTCCTATCTGTACCAGTATACATCCTCTAGTCTAGCCATATTTGTAAGGTAGAATTAGGATCATGATAGTGGTAGGGGAGGAAGCATTTAGGAACTAGAGGAAAGTTGTATTTTTTTCATAGTTAAATCGCTTTTTACTTTTTTTACGCTTTTTTTTAAAAAAACATTTTATTAGGGACTCATACAACTCATCACAATCCATACATACATCAATTGTGTAAAGCACATTGTTCATTCTTTGCCCTTCATTTTCAAAGCATTTGCTCCACTTAAGCCCTTTGAATCAGGTCCTTTTTTCCCCTTCGCTCCCCACTCCCCCCTCCCTCATGAGCCCTTGATAATTTATAAATTATTATTTTGTCATATCTTGCCTTGTGCAAAATCTCCCTTCACCCCATTTTCTGTTGTCCGTCCCCCAGGGAGGAGAGCTCATGTAGATCCTTGTAATTGGTTCCCTCTTTCCAACCCACTAACCCTCTACCCTCCCAGTATCATCCCTCATACCCCTGGTCCAGAAGGTATCATCGCCCTGGATTCCCTGTGCCTCCAGCTCCTATCTGCACCAGTGTACCTCTGCTCTATCCAGACTTGCAAGGTAGAATTCGGATCATGGTAGTTGGTGGGGAGGAAGCATTTAGGAACTGCAGGAAAGCTGTATTCTTCATCGGTGCTACATCGCACCCTGACTGAGTCATCCCCTCCCCTAGACCCCTCTGTGAGAGGATCTCCAGTGGCTGACAAATGGGCTTTGGGTCTCCACTCTGCACTTCCCCCTTCATTCACTATGGTAAGTTTTTTTTTTAATTTTTATGATGATGACTTATACTTGAACCCTTTAACACCTCATGATCACACAGGGTGGTATGCTTCTTCCAGGTGGACTTTGTTGCTTCTGAGCTAGATGGCCGCTTGTTTACCTTCGGGCCTTTAAGACCCCAGACACTATCTCTTTTGATAGCTGGGCACTATCAGCTTTCTTTGCCACCTTTGCTCATGCACCCGTTTGTCCTCAGTGATCATATCATGGAGCTGTGCACCCAATGATATGATTTTTTGTTCCTTGATGCCTGATAATGGATCCCTTTGGAACCACGTGATCACACAGGCTGGTGTGTTCTTCCATGTGGGCTTTGTTGCTTCTTAGCTAGATGGCCACTTTTTATCTTCAAGCTTTTAAGACTCCAGACGCTATATCTTTTGATAGCTGGGCACCATCCGCTTTCTTCACCACATTTTAAACAATACTGACATCTTAAGCCCAAGGAAAATGTGCATAAAGTTGAACTTCATCAAAATTAAAGTCCCTTACGATCGGAAAGAAACAATCAAGAATTTCATGAGATATCTAACAATCTAGTATTCAGAATATATAAATAAGTTTTACAAGTCAACAACTAAAAGACAGTAAATTAAAAATTATTCAAGAAGTTAGTCAGTAATCTAAAGATATAAGTATTTTAAACATAAATTATACAACTCTGGTATAGATTTAGCCTATAATTTTTGTACATTGTTTGACACTGAAGAAAATAAAAACAAGTCCACGAGAGCCAAAATAATATTTTGAGGCTATCCGATGTGAGTTTAGGGAACATTTTAAGAACAGACTTAATGCAATGAACACTAATGACCTGATGAGCTGGGGTGGGTAGCGGGGCCGATATCAAGAACATCGTATGTGAAGGAAGCAAAGGCCATTAAAGACAGAAAATGAAGAAAAAAATGAAAGTGGGTATCAGAAGAGACTTTGAAATTGCTCATAATTTCTTAGAGTAGCTAAGGCAAATGGAAGAAATTATGAAGTTAAAGAGCTGAACAGATAATCCGAAGCACAGCTCAGGATAACAAAGTATTTAAGATTTGGCAAATGCAATCAAAATCAAAATGATATGCCTGTGGTAGTATGGGTACTTTAGAGAAACAAATCCACAGAAACGCATGTATAAGAGAGTGTTATACAACCTTTAATATTAAGTGTACTTCAAGAAAACATCCCAACCCAGTGCTGCCTAAGCCCACAAGTCCAACATTAACCCATTAACCAACATGTCCAGCACCAATTCACAAACTCCTCCTCCATCTCGCAAAACAGACACAATGACACCGACTGCAGGAGGAAAGCTGAGTCGGTGAATGTGAAAACATCTAAGCTCTGGCAGCAGTCTCCACATGGGTGCTCTAGCACCCAGGGCTGCATTGGGGTAGGTCCATGTGGCTTCTCAGGGATATCTTGCAGAAAGTGAGCCTGGCCAGCTGAAGCAGGGAACTGGTTAAGGCAGTGGCACCCTGGTCTGACCATCAGAAAGCAAGAGACCCGAGAACTAGAAAGTCGATGCTCACTGAGCCATTTATCCCTCTACCCTCCAATTAACTCCACATGTGTTTATCAGCCAGGTTGGCACAATAAACTACCTCAATGACACAGACACAAGAAGGCTATAATAAAACAAATAACAAAAATTGTCTAGGATGTTGAAAATCAAGTGTCCTCATGCACTGAAAGAAGATAGTCGGTTTGGCAAACAGTCTGGAAGTTCCTCAAAATAGTAAACATCCCACCACGTGGATGTTGTTAGATGCCATCCAATCAGTTCAGACTCATAGCGACCCTATGTATAATAGAAAGAAACACTGCATGATCCTGCCCCGTCCTCACAAGTACATTAGAGCCCATTGTCACAGCCACTGAACCATTTCATCTTGTTGGGGGTATTCTTTGTTATCCTTCTAGCAAGCACGATGTCCTTCTCCAAGGACTAATAACGTATCTTTCTGATAACATCTACAAAGTATGAGAGAAGTGTTCGCATCCTCGCTTCCAAGGGCCATTTAGCTGTACTTACTACAAGACACACGTTAGTTCATCCGACATGCTATTGTAATTTCAATATTCCTCACCAACACTTAGTTCAGATGCAGCATTTCTTCTCCGGTCTCCCTTACACATTGTCCATTTTAAACATCCATGAGGTCACTCTAAATACAACAGCTAGGGTAAGGAGCACCTTAGTCTTCAAAGTGGTGTCTGCACTTTTAACACTTAAAAAGATAATTTGCAACACAATTCCAGGCAGCAGTGTTCAGGCAGAAGATAAATGCAATGTCATGCCTCTTCAATATTTAATTCCCAGCATAGTAAACCAGAACCTGGTGTGCTGTGCCCAGCTCCTTCTTCTTGTCCTTTCAAATGCCTGTTCCCTAAGGACAGTCCCAAGCAACTTTTCTGCACCTTCACCCTCAGCTGTAAGTCTCCCATGACCTTCATTTCCACTCAGCCCAACATCATTAGGATGTGTTTGCACGCCTCTCGGCGGCACAGATCACAGGAGCAGCCACTGACTGCCTGGTAGACCCTGCACTGAGTCACTTAACCCTCAGTTGGAAACATCTGGCCCACTTGAGAGACAAACCAAAAGAGGCCCAGTGAGGCTCAAAGACTTTCCCAAGGAAATCAGCTAATGAATACAAGCAGTAGAATTTGCTACTTTGATTACTGGAATTTTGTTACCTTCAATAAGTTTTATAGCATTTTGAAAATTAGCTGCTTGATTGTGTACAAACTCTAGCCAAATGTTTGAAGAATCTTCTTCAAAAAACTCTTCTAAACTTCTAGGACATTTATTCTGTGATAGAAAGTAGGATTTCATAGGATCGTATATTTTCAAATTTCTTTCAACAGCTGGCAAAAGAGTTAACCAGCGTGTTTTACTGTATTCAAGTATGTTCTGATATTCGACTTCTGCAGTTTCACAATAGTCTTTAAGCATTTCAACACACAGTGTATATATAGAAATAAGAATGTATTTTAATAACAATATTTTCCACATCTACAGGCAACAAATCAGCAACTGTTTGAATGGCGCTATGTATGGTGTGCGCTGCACAACCAACACAAATAATGTTTTGATTAAGGTTTTTGTTTAACTTATGAAAAATATTATTTGTACCTCTTCTCGCTTTTCCTCCAAAGTTTGCGTTCATGTTGTATGCACAATATGCAATCATGCCATGTTTTAAGATGTTTTTTCCAAAATATTAATAATGGAACTGAAAATTATTTCAGAAGTTTCGGGGGACACAGAAATGAAATCTAAAATTCTAATTTTTATTCCAGTTTCCAAATCAAAAAATCTAATAATGGTTGGAAATAACTTTATATCCTATGATTAGAAGTGTCAGAATATATGGATATAAAATTAATGTTTTCTAGATTTTTGTTAAATTCTAAAAATGCATATAGGAAAAGCATATTACACACAATTGCCTCAGATTTTGTTCTAGCACAAGCAAATTTCTGGTTGATTAACTTTTTGAAAACTTGTGATATACAGTCTATAGATCTGAAGGAATGATTGTGACTAATAGCATGAAAAGACATAAGTCCTTCTGCTAATGCTAATTTCTTTTCTTTGTTTCCATAAGTTGTTTTCCAAAAAATTTCCTATATTTTGGAGGAAGAGGCATTAGTATGTTTTATGTTTCTATCTCCAAGTGCTTTGAAATATCATTCTTTCCACCGTGCGAAATAGAAAATTCATCATTACATTTTTCATATTTTACCATGTAATCGCTTGTTTCTTTTAATAAAAGGAAATCCACTCGGATCTAATTTACATCTTTTTTTCTTACTCATTATGTTAAAAATCTAAAAAAAAATAACTTAAAATTATATAAATTATTATATACCTATTGCTTAAAAGCACAGCAAGTAGGTACACAATTACATGAACATATTTTATTGTTAGTTTATAAATTACATTAATTGATGGTTATAAAGTAACTACATTTTAAAAATTATTTTAAATTTGATCCTATATTTCTTTCTAAATAAGAATACTCACTTGTATTAGTTTTTCCCTTAATTTGCTGTAACCTAAGTCTTACGTGTCACTTTCAAGGCCGGCGCTAGACATTTTTGTCGCCAGTATAAAATATAAATAATACGAGTACTGTCTGCTAAATTCAAGAAAATTTATGTATTTATGAAATAAATTACTTAGCTAAATTATCTGAATGGCTGATTTGTTGACATCACTTGTTTAGCACGCAGTACGATTGTATCGTCTAAGAAGAGACAGTTACAAAATGTTTTCCTCGTTGCCAACGCCCTAAAATGCCATTGTTCATTAAACCCAAACAATGGTGGCGAATTCCAACAATGCGAACTTTGATAAGCAGTTCTCGATAATCAGTGCTCAACAATTATTTGTTATTATTAAATTTTAACGTTATAAAATTAACAAAAATAATATAAAACTCATATCCTGGCGAAATAGCCACATGGCAGCCGAAAACAGTATATTCCAATTTTCCCGCCTTTCCCTCGTTTGTCTGCATTCTTTCCAAAAATCGGGACTTTTTTAAAACGCTGCGGGGTGCGGGGCGATTTGTTAAAAATCGGGGCTGTCCCGCCAAAAGCAGGGCGTCTGGTCACCTTAGCGTTGGGCTCCAGCTGCAGCCACTCGCTTCCTGACCGCATTCATCCTTCGTGGTGAGAGAAGCACCTGTGAGCTGCAGACGTGCAGAGACTCCGGGAGGGGGCGCCGCTGTGCGAGAGGAAACAAGGAGGGGGGTGAGGGGAGACCTGCAAGGCGATGAGGGAACCCCGACGCCCAAAGCGCCAGTCTGGAATCCCTCTTTCTCCAGCAGGGAGTCTCCCCACAAAGCCCTACCAATCCCAACACTGAGGGATGGGACCAGTCTCTGGGACACCCCACCACATCCCAACACACTGCTGCTCGGGGAGGGGGGGAAGGGCGCTTGCACCCCAGCCAGGCTGCTGTGTGCACCAGGGTCACCCCAAATGGTCCGGAGCGACCCCCACCTGGGCGCGCCCACTACACACAGCTCCAGCTGAGGGCGCTTCTCTGGCACCACGCCCTGAGAATGGCAAGTAAGACTCCCACTCCGACCCTCACTTCCTGCTAGGACACCGCCACTTCCGGCCCATCTCAGCGTGACCCGGAATGGGAGGAGCACAGTCATGAAACGGTGTAAGTGAAAAATCAGTGCGAAGATAAGACTTCATTAAGCATAGGCATTTAGGAAAACACGTATCGTACGTGATGTGGAAGAGATTAATATCACACAAACGGCAGTGCCTAAATTGCCACCACCATATTTGAAAGTTTGTTCTTCATAATACTGACCATCCAGGAAGGGATTCCAATGAATTGTAAATAATACAATGTGTAGGTCTTAGAAAAAACAAACACCCAGATTCTTATCCTGACAAACAGTTAGATTATTATCAGATGTATGATCAAAGTCACATACCCCAGTGACTGAGCTAAAGGCATCAGCCTCCCTATGATACACTGAATATCCACATCATAAAAGGTGACACCGGAGTCACTTTGATCATGGATCAGGATATCATTCTCTTACAACCAGAATCTGACAGCTGTGCTCAGGGTCACGCAAAAACAATTGACAATGTACTTCTACCATATCAACACAATTTTAATGTTACACAAAACAAACAGTATTTTCTTCATCTCTGGGATATTCAAGTAAGCTTTAACTTCCATGTGGTGTTTATCCATGTCTGAGAGTGAGAAAATAAACCACTACATCACCTGTCTAGTTCTTGACTATTGCTTAAGGACACTACCTGCTATGCTAAAGATGAAACCGTATGTTCTATAAAATGGAAAAAACAAAAGCCTAAGGAGCTTTTACTCTGCTCTCTATGGTTCTGAGTCAGAAATCATACAAAAGTTCTGACTTTATTGTTCTTCTTTTAAATATATTTTCTTATTCCATATAAGTAAAACCTTAGAGTGTTTGTGTATTTGCAAACCAGAGGCAAATACAAGAGATACATCGCTTCAACCATGCTGCTTGGTAACAAACAAGAGGAAAACTTTTTAGATGCACAAAGGCTGAAACAATGGGCTCAAATATAAGAACAATTATGAGGATGGTGTAGGACAGGCCAGTGTTTCTCCCTGTGGTAACAGGAAGAAACATGATTTGGAGATAGCTTAGTGACACCTAACAACCACCTCCCTTGTACAGGGACTCTATGTACAATAAGTACTGAAATATTAGAGTTTCTTTTTAAAATAAGCAGTAAAGTAATAATCATTCCAGAATCATTGTCAAAAATATATATTCATGGTTTTAATATATATACCTGCACGATGAATCAATAGTCAAGGACAAAATTGAACAATGGTAGATTTGTATTAGAAACTATATTTATTACGTTAATGCATGAGAAACTTCATAAGAAAATTTTAAGACTACAGGGAATATGGGGTAAAATCATTTATAAAATACACCACAACAGGATATATACTGGTGTTTTAACAGTAAAGTAACATATTTGATGATTACATAACTATTGGTTTAGGAGAGTGATTAGATCATACATCCGAGCAGTTTATCTTTAGATTTGTGGAAATGGATGGATTGAGTTAGAGAGCACCTATCTCCACCTTTGAGTTCATACTTTAACTTGACTAAGAAGGATTATTACCAGGGATGCAAGTATCTTTCATTAGAAAAACCAACCACATAAATAGGACAAAGAATAAGAACCATGATCATATTCATAGATGCAGAAGAGGCATTTGATAATATCTAACACCCATTCCTGATTAAAAAAATACTCAATTACATAGAAACAGAAAGGAGAGACCTCAACACGTGAAATGTATTAAAGGAAACACAGTCTGCAAAGGACAATTAGTTGACTGGAACTTGCTGAAAAGACAGTTATTCTCATAGAAAGGTTTCATCAAAATAGCAATACAGAACCCACAGATTGGGAGGAAATAAATCTTTAGCTGTGAGGAGAGAGGGCGAGAGCAGGGGAGGAGAGGAGGAGATGGCAACTGAAGGACGGTGGCGTTTTCAGGAATTCCCCATCTCCATGCTCACCTGCGCATGCACAAGGGAAAGGAGCCTTGAGTCTGGGTGCTGAGGCACAGGGAGCAGAGCCTGAAATCCGTGTCTGAGGATGAAGCAGGTTGTGAAGGGTCTTCCTATTGTGGCTCTTGATTCTACAAGGCTCGGGCCTCTTCGAGTTGGGTGGTTGAGGAGCGTTCAGGGGGAACCCAGGAAAGACATGGTCAAGGGGAGCAGATGGCATCAGACGCCTTTAGTGTGGGTCTGTGGTCCTAGCAGCTGGAGTTGTCTCTTGCGGAAGTTCTCACTTGGGAAGCATGCCTTCCACCCCCCGCTGTGTCTGGGCTTGTGTGTTGTTGTGATTCAAATGTTAACGCATTTCAAATGCAAGCAGACCCACCCAAAGAGCACAGGTTTCAGCAGGGTTTCCAGACTAACAATGAACGAATCCATTGCCACTCAGGGTCCTTCCTGAGCCTCACCTCCAGGCCCCGCCCTCCCCAACTCTCCCATTATCTCCAGGCCCCGCCCCTTCGCACAGGCACCGCCCCTCTATCCCCACATGATGCAATTTCCTGAGGACCCCACTTCCTCCGCCTGAGAAGATCCGAGTGAGCGTCCCACGTGTTTCTACGGGTGAGTGGGTTTCGTGTTTCTGTGCTGGGCCCAGGTGCGGAGTCCCCGCAGGCCTGGCTCCCCAGCTGTGTCCGGGGTCCTGCGGACGTTACGCTTCCCGCACCCCGTCCGCCAGTGTTCCAGGTCGCCGCCAGCCCCTGGGACATTTCCAGTGAAATCCTTTCGGAGCTGGCTACAGGCCTCTGCCCTGGGCCCGGGAGTCCTCTGGCCGCTTTTCTTGCTCAGAGCTCCGCCTGCACCCTCACCCCTCCCTCCCGAAAGGCGTGGGTTCTTCCTGGGGCCGGTCCTTTCCGTGTCAGGTCACGGGCCTGAGAGCATGGGGACCCCAGAGTGGCCTTACTAAGAGTTTAACTTCTCAGCACCTTGCTTTGCAAAATGGTACCATCGCAGCACGGTCCCAAATCCCCGCATAGTTTAAGTCCTCACAGAGATTGCAATCTCCCCACAGAGTAAACCTCCATTGAGTGCTTTCTGCCCGGGAAGCAAGATCGTAGCTAATATGACCGCCAGGCAGAGGGGGCTTTGGAGTGCGGCCAGCTCCAGGAAAGCTTTTCATTTGGACCTTTTCGGTGTGGACCTGAGTAATCTTGAGACCTGCATAGAAGTTTCTTGGAACCAAATTCTAAGTATGTAAATTCTTTTTTCCTTTTGAATTATTTTTTCATATGTTAACTGTTTCACCAATTTGTTTGAATTTACTGTGTAAGAACTGTGTCCTATAATAGCTCCTCATTTTAAAAATGTGTCATAATTATTTCTAATACAAGATAACATCCAGATATATAACTCTTGCATATCGTAAGAGAGGATCTTATTAAAATAAGCTACCATTTTCTCTATGCCCCCACTGCATGGTAATGCTGGAATGCGCTAGCCTTTTATCAAAGTGTTCTTGATAGAGGCTTGTGTGACCCTCTGCACTGCAGTGGATTCTGGGAGTGATGCCATAGCACCTTAAACTCCTCCTTATTGTTTCTAGAATATAATACACGTGGTACCAGATGGCCACCTCATGGGACACAACTGCTTTCATTTCAAGGAGCTGCCAGTCCTGTAACCACTGGAGCAGGAGGGCTTCTTCACAGACTAATTTAGATAGGCCACGCTGACATGTTTTTCATTATGGACATGGTGATTCTTTATGGGAATTGTTTTTGTTATTTTGATTTGGTCATATTTTCAACATGACATCCATGTGCATACTTAGACATGCATATGTGATCATGTTCAATTTCCCCTTTGGTTAGGTGTCATGGAGGTAAATCCATCTCGTGGCTACGTCATGTGTTACAGAGTAGAACAGTTCCATTGTGTTCTGGAGCATCATATTGGTGGAAGCAGATCTCCTGTTCTTCCACAGTAATGCAGGCTGTTTACCCCTTGAAGCCTCAGGGGGGCAGTCTAGTGCAAGCTGTTTGTGCCACCTGGAAAAGTTCATTGTCCCTGACCCACCAAAACAAACTCACTGCCACAAAGTCAATTCTGACTCATAGTGTTCCTCTGTAGGTGTCTGAGATCAAAATCTACACAGGAGCAACCAGCCTCGTTTTCCTATTGCAGATGTGCTGGTGGGGTTGAACTGCCAGCCTTGAGGGTAGCAAATGATGCCAGAATCCATTTCTTTCCCCTTAGAAATGAACCAAATCAAGCAGATGCCATCAAATCCGCACCAACTCCTGCAGACTCCATGTGTGTCAGAGCGCAGCACTGTTGCAGAGGGGTTTCAGTGACTGGTTTCTCAAAGTGCATCACCCAGACTTTCTTCCCTGGAGACTCTGAGTAGACACAAACTTCCAATCGCTCCATGAACACTTATCCATGGTAACCATCTGTAATGCTCAGGGACATCAAAAACAAAGCAAGATACCCATGTGTGCGCATACACACAATTAGAAAAGCCAGAACCTGTATCAGTTGGAAATATTTCAGAGAAGGAAAACTCAAAACTAAAGTGAAGTTGAGTTTCGAACTATAACATGAGAAACCACACAGTTGAATTTGTAAAATTTGCAGTGCCCAGAAAAATAAAGTCATTCTGTTAATTTTCAGCTATCAAGTTTTTATATGAATCATACAGATATACTGTAACTGAACTGGACTTTTTACAGTAGCTACAGCATAAAATTAATATCAACTTTAATAGATCTTCAAGAGAGATGTTATATGTAAATAGCTTAATGTTCTTTCTGAGTTTTCATGGAAGATAAATCCTAAAGATTTTTAAGATGTACAGTATTTGAGGAATTAAAAAAGATTTATTACATTATTCTCTTTAGCATAATATTGTACTGTTAGAATAATCTCTTAGGAACAGATCTGCAGCGGCTTGAAAAGGTTCATGGATAAATTGCATCATCTTTATTCCATTTTTCCATGACCTTTTTGAAAGCCCCTTGTGCATTCATGGCATGAATGATTGGCTAACAATGAGCTCCTGTATCTCAATTCGATAACAGTTGGATAAATAGCAGTTATTTTTCCTAACATATGATTCCCTATGGTGCCCATATGTGGTTTCAGAGTAAAACTCATCGTAATATTTTCAGTGGCTAACGTCAGAAGTTGGGTGATTTCTTCTAAGGTACTGCTACTTTGCCTTCAGTCTCCAGTCTTTTGTTTGATAGCTGAGCACTCAGTTGGTTGCATTACTCGGCACTCCACGTAAGGACCTACATCTTGAAGTGTGAGTGCTTAATGTCAGAGCCCTGTATTTCCTGATGTGTCATGAATTAGCTTCCCTTACAAATTGGTGAGTGTTTTCTCTGGGGCAGCTTTTCTTTTTCTGTTGGTCTTTCATGTGTTACTAGAATGGTACTTTATTGTATGTGGAATATATCAACAAAAGCACCCCTTTGTCACAGTGGGTTAAACATTGGCCTGCTACCGCAAGGGCAGCTGTGCAAACTTGGCAGACATGCGCAGAAGATGAGTCTGCCTGCTCCAGTAAAGATGTACAGGCGTGGGAGTCCCATAGGGAGTTCTACTCTGATAGCTCTGCTGTGAGTTGGACCAGATGTGGTGGCAGGCAGTCCTGTGTGGACAAGTCAATGGCTTATTCTTGACCACTTATTGGCTATTTGACACTAAATGCAGTTAGATTCACATTTTTGTGCACTCTTGTGAAGTGCAAAAAAAAATTGCAACAGTTTTGGGAACTGATCTATTTGTGGAGGAGAGTTGTTTTGGAAATGCTACCTTTGTATTGACTTCAGTCTTTTTGTATATCTTCATTGATGAGTCAATGACACACCTTTCTGACATCTTTTATCCTTATTAAAATTCATTTGGTCAACCTGGGGCTTAACTATTAAAACATGTGAAGTACACTCCTTCCAGATGCCCTGTGGTCTGGTATTTTCTCCTCCAGGAACAAACTCTTGGTTAATTCCTTAGTTAATTCCATCAACAAACTGTTGGTTAATCCCTTGGTTAATTCCATCACATCCTTCAAATCACTGTTATCAGTGAGTTCAATTAATTCGACTATTAAGCACAGAGGACGAAGACCTCCCCTAAACAAAAGTGTCCCATAAGCAGACACGCAGAATGGTTTCACTGTAGAAGTCAGCTGAGAGAGTACCTGTGTGTCCTTCCCCCTGTTTTGAGGACAGAAGTTTGCTCTGGGTCCTAATTAGATGAATTCATTAGAGGCAGTGAAAAGAATAGCTTTCTGGTTGTTAGCTGCCATCTAGTTTCCCCACTTTAGAACGACACGATGCACCCATGCAGTGGGTTATGCGTTGGGTTGCTAAGCACACATCTCAGCAATTCAAAACCACTTACTGGTCCCCAGGAGAAAGAGGAGGCTTGCTACTCCTTTAAAGAGTTGCGGTTTCAGAAACCCACAGGGCCTGTGCTACTCTGCCCTACAGAGATGTTTTGAGTCAGAATTGACTCAATGACAGTGATTTTTTTTTAATATACAACAGACGAAACCGTGCCTTGTTCTTTAAGAATGGAATGGTGAATTTGGGCTCTTCACATCTTGATCATTAACCTGAAAGCTCCCATTTGCATTTCTTATTAACTGTTGCTTGTTTTGTTTTATTTTCTTGCTAGTGTGTCTTCATGCTCTTTTTATTTTTCCAGTGTGGGCATTTCCATGTATTCTTACTGCTAATGAGCTTTTCATTTGGTGAGTGAACATGGAGCTTCCCTTTCCTGGCCATGAAGACCTGAGTGCTCTTTGACTCCTTTAGCCTGTACATTGAGAGTTCAAGTCTTTGAGCAACTGAAATCTGAGCATTTGCAAACTCATCACAGGACCCTCCCATGTTGTTAAAATCTTGATCGTGCCAGGGTTTGCTGTTCCCTAAAGTGATCATTTTTGTTTCTCCCTACGCTAGCTCACGACATGTAAACATGATTGTGTTACTGCATAGATTCCACCTCTGTTGCATTTCTCATAAAAGTTAAGACCATTTGACCTTGTGTTTTTGTTCTTGTTAGTTGCTGTGGATTCATTTTCAACTCATAGCCACCTCATGTGTCCAGGGTAGAACTCTTGGTTTTGGAATGGTGTGTCCTCTCAGAACATATTTGCCTTGTTTTGTTTTGATGTGTTCAATGTTGTATCTGTTTGCTTGGTGTTTATATTATCTCAATCAATCTAATAAATGAAAGAGCCGGATATATGGGCCTGAGGTAAGCAGTCTTTGTCTGACACTCATGGCTTTCTGGGGAAAATGAGTTCCAGTTATCTGAATTCAATAGTTTGTTTTTTCCATCTCCTGTTCGTACTACACAGAAGCTCTCCAGATCACCTCTGTAACTGATGACTGACAGACTAACAAACTCATGGCATATGAACGGAAATGTAGCTGCCAGGCATTTAGCTGTACACTCATGGACCTGCATGCCGACCTGTTTCAACAACTCCCCATTTGAACAACACGGAAATGTACTTACTGGTTGGGGACTCTCTTCAGCTGTATCCTATTGAAAAGAACATCTGCTTAAAAGAGACAAGAGGACTAAATGAGCCAATGTGAACAAATCTTTTTGGAAATTGTTTCAAAATTGTGGTTGTGGGGTAAATGCACTGTGTTACCATGAACATGCTGTGTGAGAGACCCTAGTGGTCATTGGTGTAAATGATTGGTTGCTGACCATGGCCTCTGTGGTTCAAGCAAACCGGGCACATCAAGGGAGGTCGATGAGGCTGTTTGCGCCCATAAAGAATGAGTCTTGGAAACACTACTGAGCAGTTTCACTCACTGTTTTATATTCAGAATGGGTTAGAATTGACCCAAAAGCACTGCATGTGTCTTGTTCATCATAAAGGAATGGAACTTAGACTTGTGAAGGCTTTAAAATACGTCACTTGGTGCACTGTGCGGATGAGACTTTTGAGAGGTTAATTGGATTGACATTTACATTCCACTGTCAGAGCAGAATTGTAGAGTGACCGTGGCCACTCGTGTCACTGTACATTATAGCTGTGCTGTGAAATTTTAGCATCAAAGTACAGCCTTTTCTATGCTGTTGTTAGGTGTCATCGTGTCCACTCCAACACCTAAAACACTATCTGTAGCAGAACGAAGCACTGCCCTGCACCATCCTCACAAATGTCCCCATGTTTGAGCCCACTGTGACAGCCCCTGGGTCGGTCCATTTTGTTGAAGGCCTTTCTATTTTTTGCTTCTCTTTTCCATTACGAAGCATGATGGCCTTCTCCAGGGACTGGTCTCTCCTGAAAAAAGTGGGAACAAAAGTATGACAAGTCATAGAGGCCAGCCTCACGGCTGAGAGAACGCTAGCGGTCATCATGTTCAGCTAGTCTGCTTTCCATGATCTGTAAATGTGAAAAATCTTGGAGTGGCCCATCTCAAAGCCTGGTGTGTAAGTCCTTGCACAGTTTAACAGTTAAATACAGTGAAATTCAGTCAAAGTAAAAGAAAATTGAAATCTTAACTACTTTTTGCCAATCAGCCAAAAGAAGGGTATGTTATACAGAGTTCTCTAGAGAAACAAAACCAGGACACTTAGGATTTTATGTATATTTATATAGGTAGATAACTTAAGAAATAAACAACTAATTAATCTACACAGCAATACAAATGGCTCCATGCAACTCACTTCCAATAGACAGTTAGTGCACTGGCAGTCCTTTCAGTCTTGAGGGCCACCGGGTGCAAGTCAAGGAAGCACACAGCTGAGTCCCATGTAGAACAATTCAGACTGTCCAGCCACAGGCAGCAAACAGCAAGGCAGGTCACCAACAGCCAGATGACAGGGTCCAACAGTCTCCAGCCCAAACGATGTGCACTCCAGTAGTGTGGCGAAGCAAGTCTTGAAGATGCCTCAAACTACAGCGACACATTCCACAGGTTAGGTGTCCCACAGGTAGTGTAGCTTGCAAATTGAGGCAGAGAACCAGCTAAGGCAGCCACACACTGGTCCGATCATCACATAGCAAGAGACAAGAAAGGCAAGGCTTGCAAAACCATTTATCTCTGCCCTTCAATTACTCCCACACGTTCATTTGCCAGGTTGGTACAATAAACCTACCTATCACAAAGGGCGTGCTATTATGATACTTCACATATTGTGCTCTTTTGTCAGTATATCCTGTGAGCTTAGTGTGGATTTATGTGTGGATCCAGGTCGTTTTTGACGGGAGCAGTCCATAATAATTACATGACAGTAGCTTTACGTCTCAGAGTGGGAGAAGTTTTGCGAATACCTATGTTTTATTTTTACCTTTCACTCTCGCCCTATTTCCCTTTTCAATAGCCTAGTCTCCATGAAGGTACAAAATACACAAATGTGCAACCATAGAGTGAATGAAAAGTAGGGGAGTAACATGGAAACACTATAGAAAATGTCATAATTTCCCCAAATAATGCTCTGTTTCAGTAGGTAATATGCCAGCTCTTCATCCAAGAGAATACCATGAATTCAGGGCTTTGGGTTGCTACTTTGTTGGTTCACATCAGTAGCTCTCCAGTGGCTAATGAAGGGCTACAGGAAAAAATTTAAATTCTGCAGTGTTTTCCTGTTGTTACCTTGCTTTCACCCTGTGCTTCATGTTCTGATAAATATTCTAGGTGGTCCTGTGCAAGGAGGTGAATTTCTCCCTCCTTCCAGTGGAAGAGGGGATATAAATCTCGAGGCTTATGTTTCTGATCATTTGTCTGGTTTATGTGATCTGACTGTTCTCTTCCTGAACCGTAAAAAGAGAGAGGAATAAGCTTGCACTTGGTCACAGACAAACTGTCCGGAGATAAGCTCATTGTGCTAGAAGAATGCAGTCCTTGGGATAGCATGTCATTAGTGAGGAAGTGAGTGTAGTGAGTGAAGGGATGAGGCTGCCAGCTAAACCCTGATGGTGATCCTTAATAGAACAAGACCCCTGTGTCTAATCGCCATGTGAAGTCCCAGTTTCCCAGAACTGTCCTCTTCTCCCTTTTCACATATTGCAGTGAATGGTACCTTGCTGAACCAGATAGATGGGATGTTTTTGGACACCGTGACGGTTGAACAGGTGGCCGTGGACTTCTAGGGAGAATAGGCATTGCTGGATCTTTCTTAGAGGAAACTTCTGTAGACATATGATGAAGGAAACTTTTAGAAACCTGGCCTCAGTAGGCATGAGTATTTTCATTGAAAAGACAAATGTCTTACTCAGTGATGCTACTCTATATATGGACTGAGTCATGGGAATACCTGGTTAAATGAACTGGTGTAGTAATCTCTTCTCAGGAGCATGCAGGTCATGCTTCCCCCATGAATATAAGGCTCTTTGTATCATACTAGTGACATCGAGTGTCACTATGAGTCTACTAAGTGTCCTTACATGTTAGAAATGTGAGTGTTGACTTTTGGTGCAGAGAGAATATGTGTGTTGTTCCATGCAAGTGCTCTGTGTTTTTTACAAGGTGACCATGATTCTTTTATTAGAAATAGAATTACACCCACCTAAAACCCACAGACCTAGAGGAACAGAGCATTGACGCGGTGTCAGGGAAGTGTTGGTTATCTTTTCAGATTTTCCTTGTGATGTGCCTTTCTCCAAGAGCAGCTTGTCAGATTCACATTCTCGCCATCATGACACAGTGTGGTGGGGACCTTAGTTAGCCTAGCTTGTCTAGGACAATAAAACTATAGACACTGACATATGCATAAGGAAGAGCTTTACATTAAGAAGTAAACTCCCCCACCCCCATCATGATCCGAATTCTACTTTGCAGGTCTGACTAGAGAGGATGTACACTGGTGCAGATAGGAGTGGAGGCACAGGGAATCCAGGGCGGATGATACCTTCAGGACCAGACCTGTGAGGGGCGATATAGGGAGGGTAGAAGGAGAGTAGTTTGGAAAGAGGGAAACAATTACAAGGATCTATGTGTGACCTCCTCCCCGTTGGACAGACAGCAGAAAAGGGGGTGAAGGCAGATGTCGGACAGGGAAGATATGACAAAATAATAATTTATAAGTTATCAAGGGCTCATGAGGGAGAGGGAACGGGGAGGGAGGGGGAAAAAGAGGACCTGATGCCAAGGGTTTAAGTGGAGAGCAAATGCTTTGAATATGATTAGGGCAATGAATGTACAGATGTGCTTTACACAATTGATGTATGTATGGATTGTGATAAGAGTTGTATGAGGCCCTAATAAAACGTTTAAAAAAAAAGGAAAGGAAAAAAAATAAACTACTCCCCATGGGTCCAATGATAGCTGGAGCATCCATGACTCAATGTGTTCTAGTCCCCAAACTAGTTTTGCTGTGTGCATCAACCCTTTCTGCTGTCCAGCTCAACACATGTGTATGTTTCATATACATATATGTAACTATGTAGTCATTCTATGTGCACAAAAATTCCTTGTTTTAGTCCATAAATTCATCAGAATGTGAGGAGCTTCAACACTACAGAAAACTTTCAGGTTCTAATCTGAATAATTTCGCACTTCCTTTTCTGTAAGATAAATGCTGTAATCTTTATCATGCTGTATTTTCTTTAATCATGTTTGAAAGACTTGTTTTATTCAGCAAGGCAACTCGCTTGCCATTGTGTGCCCGTTTCTTCGGTATGGGATTAGAGTACAGCTGGATTATTGCAATTTCATTGTCTATCAGTCAGTACACATACGTCTTCACTGTTTGAAGGGTGTTCACAGCTGTTAGGGAACCTTCATAGAGCTGGAGTAGATCTTGTGACCTTGCTGTAGGACAGTAACATTTCCCTATTGCACATGTTATATTCACAGCTATGAGAGATAGGTGCAGAATTACAAGACACGTTCAGCACTCCTCTAAGGCAGCTGCTTTTCTAGGGTTTGTTTACAACCTAAGGGAGATCCCTCCCTTCAGACCTGCAGTTAACACCTTCTTTTCTGGTCATCGATTTCTATACTTTCTCTTAAATGAAAACTGGCTCTGACCGAAGTGATGATCTCTAAAGACAAATAGTTCACATACAGATTATTTTAACTTCTAAGGAAGCCCGATACATGAATTCATAGATCTCAGGGCTTTGCAACATAATCATACAAATAGAGATGTTTTCTTGGGGAAACTATGAAACTGAAAATTCCAAGGCTGCAACAGGAAACCCACCCTGACAACCCATCTCTCCCTGCCTCAGAGCCTGGTTCTTGTGCTCACTTGATCATAAACATCCCTGTAGCCCATTCCTGAAGGTGCGGTTTGTCCCTGGGTTCACACTGACTTCCCTTACTGTGTCTCACACAGTGCTAGCTGGCCATGTCCCACATTCCAGCTATGGATTTATACAGGTATAGCTCATCCTTGACACTCACTCAGCTCTTCCTGGAGTCTGCATATTCTTAGCACAAGCATCAGGTTGTATTGGGCAGTCCATTGCAAGCCTTGTCGTGGAGCCTGACACACCCAGGACATCAGTGATTACTGAAGAGGAATGCAGAGGGGGCACAGCTCTGAGGCTGCCCCAAGTCTCCCCTAGCCTCCTCCAGAGTCATGAGTATACACTCCATGTTAAATAGCTTCCATGGTCTCTTACTTTCACTCGGCTTCCCCATTCCCTCTGCTTAGGTGTAGTTCTTACCTGCTACCTGTTTAGTGTTTCCTGTGTGTGTCTGTAATCAAAGGTGTTCCCAATGCTGCCCAGTGTTCTCTAAGAACACCCCCCAGAAGCAACCTACCGTCATCAACCTTGGGTCTACTCTAGCTTCATCTGGACTAACCCAAGCATGGCTGTTCCAATAAGCAAGGTACTGGAGAATAAATTATATTGATTTGTTGATCATGCTGACGTAATTTCTGGGTAATCACCATTTAATCTGTCCCTCACCACCCCTTTACTTCCCAGTTTGTGCTCGGAACCCAGGTGAGCCTGGAGACAGATAATTCGAGGTGCTGAAATGGGGGCAGATGTGGGTCTTAGATCAGGCTATGATGTGTGGGAAGGTAATAGATCGTTCTTGGTTAGATGTTTTGTGCTGCCTGGAAGGTAACAGATCCTGGAACCTGGGCAGAGGGCCTTATCCTAGGCCAGGTACCCTCAGCCAATAGGTATGGATGACAGGCTCAGGGAGGAACTCTGCCTTTTGCCTCTTGAAGCCTCTGGGAATGAGCTCAAAGGTACTCAGTCCTGTGCCATTATCCGGATTTTGAAACATCCACTAGTGACTTTTTATTTGCTGATTTGTCTACACCAAGGCCTCACTTTCACTGCAGAGTTTATTGAGATATCCATGTGCCCAGGGAGCCTGGTCAGTATTTCACAGGGAAGGTCAGAGAGGGTTTGGCCTGCTGCTGTTATCCTGAGACAGTCTTTGAGGACTTACTTCTCCATGAGTGAAGAACCCCAGTGTGCTCTGAGGGGAAGTTCCTGGCACTGGACACACAGGGTGCCCATAGGATTGACACGTTTCAAGTATGGGGGTGAAGATAGAGCCCCACTTGCTGTATGTCCTGTGTGGTTAAGTTGTTGGCTCACATCAATCCAAAGGACACAGGGAGCCAAATAGTTTAGGGCCACCAGCTAACGCTGGTAGAGGGGGTAAACAAAATCTTTCTCTGGACCTTTCCCTAGGTCTGGGCCAGTGTTAGTTTTGAAACATGGATACAGTGGTTTCAATGTATGCACCTTAAATTTTCTCCCTCCTATATCTCTTGTGACATGAGTGTCCACTGGGAATGAGTGGCAGGAGCGGATGATGACAGAATAACCAGTAATGAATATGCCTTATTTGACATGGGTTTTGAAATTGGGATTTACAAATTAGTAAATAAATACAGTTGAACCCTCCGGCACCTTGCTTACTGGTTAACACATCCCTGCATTTGTGAAAGGGCAGAAAAGGCTGCTTGAGGCCAGGACACAGTAGAGGGGAGCTCCACAAGAGACCTGTGATAGCCCTTGGACATGTTATTTATCACATATAAACATTTATAAGTCACTTTATTTTGCCAACTACCGTGAATCAGACACAAATGATTTGAAAGTTTGCTGAAATGTACTTGTGACTCCTGGTTAGTTCCTTGCATTGAGGTAAAATCTGAGAGAGAAGACGGTTCCACATACATAATTAGCAATGTGAGTTTCTTGATGGGTTAGATTTGGGTTCAGCGTAGGGTTTGTAGAGTGCTAAAGTCAGAGTCTATGTAAGATTGGAATCTAGGTCCTGGGATTAATGTTCCCTGTTCAAAAAGGCGAGTCAGTGGATAGAAAAAGAACCTAAGTGTCATGAGTTAAGAGTCAGATGTTAGTGGACAGTTTAAAGGGCTTTATGTTTAGGATGTGTCCTGCCTAACAGCCTATATTTGGAGTTGAGTTGGGTTTATGTGTTATGGTATAAAGATGTAGCATTGTGGTTTGTAAGATTGGTTTGTGAATTTGAGACATTGGATCACAAAGTTAGGATTCAGATAATAGAATATACTCAAAGTTGTGTTCCTGAATTAAAGAATGGGATTAAATGAATAAGGCTAGTTTTAGAGTGTCTGGTGTTTTATTTTTTTTCATTGGTTGTGGGTATCAATGAATCTTCAGGGTGTAATAGGCATTCTGGATGGTAAGGAGCTTTTCAGGTAGTTAGAGATTATCAGTGTGTTGTGAGGATGTTCAGCATGCTAAGGTGTAAGGTTTAGTGTTTTGGGGAGTTTTTGATTAGCAGTTAATGGTTAGTGAGTAAAGTACCAAAAGTTATTTTTATGTGTTGAAATGTATCTTATTATGTTGTTGTATTTATTGCCTATTTATGGCTTATCTTGAATATTTGTGGATACGATCATTAATTTATGATTAGAGGAATTTTAATTTATTTTTGGAAGCCTCTTTTCTTCCTTTAAAAAAATCTCGTTCTGATTGCTCTAGTTAGAACATATAGTCATTTTTTAATATCTGTAGTGAAATTGGATATTTATGTTTGTCCTTTTTCTGAGGTGGGGTGATGTTTTTCTCTTTCCTTTAAATGTGACATTTTGACTTTTCAAAAAATAAGAGTGTATATTAGCATATTAACATATTGAACTATATCTGTTTCCTGTTAGTTTTGTAGAGGTTTTTTTTAACATGAAAAGCCTTTGATCAGTATGTTTTATGTTTAGATAATTTTAAAAATTATTTGCTATATTACAGTGCTTATTTTCTTATGTTAAATCAACTCTTGGACAGATTCCAATTAATCATGGTATATTAATTATTGTAATGGGTTGTCTGACTCAGTTCCCAATGTTTTTAAGAACTTTTTCTTGTAGATCCATTTTCAATCTTGATCTATAATTTTCTTGAAGTATTATCTGACCTTGGTATCAGGTTATTACTGGTCTCATAGAAAATGTTAGTAATGTACTCTCACAACCATTGTTATGTCTGCAGCCAATAACTTGAACTTAAACAAGCAGAAAAAGTGAAGTGTTTATTCATACTGTGTGAATCCTTTGTTGTCTAGCTACCAGAACCTTCAACTTTAATCAGTCTTACGGTTAACCTTGAAGTTTCTCATGGAGTTTTATTTTGATTCAATTGATCATAGACCTTCTTAGCATCCTGCAACCCATTCAACTCTCACAGATCACTTGCTCTGCTTGGATCCTCTTTTCTTACAGTTGACCACTCAGTGTAGAGATAAATGATTTACACGACTTTTGACTGACAGGCACATCGTCACTCACACCTGAACAACTGTGTGCTGCCCTCACACTTGAGGCTGTGTGGGAAATACTGAGCCATAAGACATGCTGTGTGGATCTTAGAGAATTTCATTCAGCTTACCTCCAGGAGAATGGTGTAAATCAGTGACACAGGAATTCCTCAGTGATTTTTGTCATCACTTTGTTCTGTCATTACTATTATTGTTTAAATCATTTTATTGGGGGCTCTTACAACTCATCACCATCCATCCATCCATGTTTCAAGCACATTTGTACATTTGTTGCCATCATCATTCTCAAAATAATTGCTTTCTACTTGATCCCCTGGTATCAGCTCCTCATCCCCCCCCCGAACCCTTGATAATTTATCAATTATTGTTATTTTGTCATGTCTTATACTGTCCAACATCTGCCTTCACCCACTTTTCTGTTGTCCGTCCCCAGGGAGGGGGTTATATGTAGATCCTTGTAATTGGATCCCCCTCTCTCCTTCTTTCCCTCTACCCTCCCGTTATCATCACTCTCACCACTGGTCCTGAAGGATTCATCTGTCCTAGATTCCCTATGTTTCTAGTTTCCATCTGTACCACTGTACATCCTCTGGTCTAGGCGTATTTGTAAGGTAGAATTGGGATCATGATAGTGGGAGGGAGGAAGCATTGAAGAACTGGAGGAAAGTTATATGTTTCATTGTTGCTACACTGTGCCCTGACTGGCTCATCTCCTCCCTGCAACCCTTCTGTAAAGGGATGACCAGGTGCCTACAGATGGGCTTTGAGTCTCCACTCCACACCTCCCCCTCATTCACAATGACATGATTTTTTTGTTCTTTGATGCCTGATACCTGACCCATCGACAACTTGTGACACACAGGCTGCTGTGATTCTTCCATGTGGGCTTTGTTGCTTCTCAATTAGATAGCCTATTGTTTATCTTCAAGACTTTAAGACCCCAGACACTATATATTTTGATAGCCAAGCACCATCAGCTTTCTTTACCACATTTGTTTATGCACCAGTTTTGTCTTCACGATCATATGAGCATCATGGAATGCCAGTTTTATAGAACAATGGAAGGTGAGCATCATGGAACGCCAGTTTTATAGAACAAAGTGTTCTTGCATTTAGGGAGTTCTTGAGTGGAGGCCCAATGTCCATCTGATACCTTAATACTAAACCTATAAATAAATTCATGTAGATCTATTTCCCAATCATCTTATATAAATATATTTATATGTACATGCCTGTATTTAGACTTCTATAAATGCCCTTTGCTTCCCAATTCTCTCTTATTTCCTTTTACTTTCCTCTTGTCCCACTATCATGCTCAGCCTTCATTTGGGTTTCAGTACTTCCTCTTGGTTACATTGCCCTTGATCAAGCCCTACCAGGCCTCTTACACCCTCTTCACCATGGATATGTGTTTATTATTGAGCCCTGGTATTGACATGTGTTAAGAGTTGGACTGCTAACCTCATGGTCAGAAGTACAAATCCACTAACTGTCTGTCATGGCTTTATAATCTCAGAAACTCTGTAGAGCCGTTGTCCTGTGTCCTATTGCCTACTTATATGTCTAACTCTACTTGATGGTGAGTTTTAAAGTGTCTCTAAAGTGATTGTACAATTTATAGTTCCTCTAGAAAATAATCATCAGTTTATAATAGCTCTTTATACAACCCACTTAAAATGTTTCCAGATGCTTTAATTAACATAACCATCTTCAAGGTTCATTAATTTTTCATTCTCCAGAGTCACACAGTAAAGAACTGATAATTTTGTGTGTTGTGAGGTAGGGATCCAGCTTTTTTGTTTCTTCTTTTTGACATGGATATTTGATTGTGCAATCTCTATTTATTATAAAGTCATATTTTACTCACATGCCTGAAAATTATGAGTTTTGGATTTTATTGCTAATGGTGTACACGTGTTTTCTGTCACTCAATAAGGAACAGTTAACAGTATTGGGGACTTTGTGTAAGAAGAGGAACAGAACTGTAACAGCATCTGGACCTACGGGTTATGTATTACTCACATTGTATTCTCCCATCAGCCTGCATGCAGATTTTGAATCACCCGCAGCTGAAATGAAGGAGGAAGTCGTGCCTGGATTGGGTGTTACTATTTCTGGGATGTCCTCATGAGCGATTGAAGTTTGTGAACATCATTCGCGCTGATCGAGATAAGACAAACATAGAGCTTCCCAGTTGCCGGCTGTGTCCTAAAGACCAAAGAAAATAACCAAGACTCAGGTGATCCTTTTCTGTATTTCCTCCTGGAAGTGTAGTAACCTGAATTATACTGATTCGGTTCCTTGGAAAAGTAGAAATGTGAAATAGTAGAAGTTAGAGATAAACTTTGACTCTGACTTCAGCATTGGACTTGAGAAGATTAGGAATATATTGATCATAGGATTAAAACTAAATGAATCACACTGACTAATGTCACTAAGGATTTTTTGGATGACATTATCTTTCAACTCATAATTCATTATTCTTTCTTTTAATCATTTTATTGGGTTATCATGCAACTCTTATCTCAATTCATACATTCATAAAAGCACATTTGTCCATTTGTTGCTATCATCATTGTCAAAACATTTGCTTTCTACTTGAGCCCTTAGTATCAGCTCCTCATCCGCCACCCCATGAACCCTTGGTAATTTATAAATTCAGCACTGGTCCTGAAGGGTTCATCTGTCCTGGATTCCCTGTTTCTAGTTTTTATCTGTACCACTGTACATCCTCTGGTCTAGGCGGATTTGGCAGGAAGAATTGGGATCATGATCATGGAGGGGAAGAAGCATTGAAGAACTAGAGGAAAGGTGTATGTTTCATCATTGCTACACTGTACTGTGACTGGCTCGTGTCTTCCCAACGACCTTTCCGTAAGGAGTTGTACAGTTGCCTACAGATGGACTTTGGGTCCTCACACCGCACCCACCCACCCCCATTCACAATGATAGGATTTTTTGTTCTTTGATGTCCGATGCCTGATGCATCCACACCTCGTGATCACACAGGCTCCTTTGCTTCTTCCATGTTGGCTTTCTTGCTTCTGAGCTAGATTGCTGCTTGTTTACCTTCAAGCCTTTAAGACCCCAGATGCTATATCTTTTGATAGCCGGACATCATCAGCTTTCTTCATCACATTTGCTTATGCACCCGCGTTGTCTTCAGCAATCATGTTGGGAAGGTGAGCATCATAGAATGGCAGTTTAATAGAACAAAGTGGTCTTGCATTAAGGGAGAACATGAGTGGAGGCCCAATGTCCATCTACTACCTTAATACTAAACCTATAAATACATGCACGTAGATGTATTTCCCAATCATATATATATATATATATATATATATATATATAATATATATATGCCTATATTTAGACCTCTATAAATGCTCTTTGCCTCCCAGTTCTTTCCTTTATTTCCTTTTACTTTCCTCTTGTCCCACTATCATGTTCAGCCATTATTACCCTTGAAAATCCCTACTAGTCCTCTTACACCCTGCTCTTCACTGATATTGGATCACTTGTTGCTCCCTTGTCCCTGGTTTGTTAACACTACTTGTCCCTGGTTTCCTTTCCCCCACCTCCCCTTCTCCCATGTCCCCCCGGAACTGTTGGTCCGGTTGTTTTCTCCTCCAGCTTGCGTATCCAGCCTCTCTTATCTAGATAGACCTCCAGAGATAATTATATGCACTAAAACAAGACACAGCAAAGCAACAGTGACAAAAATAAAACCTTGTAAATAGTTCACTTCTCTTTGTTGATCTTTAGGAGTGATTTCCCCTCCCCCAGAAGAATTTTCTTCATTGGACAGCTCTGAAGCTACAGTTCCGGGAGAGAGATATGTCTGATATGAGCACTTGGAGCAAATGAAGTGGGTGGAAGAGAGAGTGGAGCTCATCCTGACCCACCAAGCCTTAAGAATGATACTCCTGCTCAGAGCAGCCAATGCAGAGAGAAGACCATATGGCCAACATCCGTCACTAACCCATACCCCTACAGGGGACAACACTGGAGACACTGGAAATTGCACCTGGTCTGACCCTACCACACCGAGGCAAAACACTATGGGCATGCAACAGAACAGCAAGGAGAGCAGAGCAAAGAAGTCCCGAGGGAGGACTCAAAATAGACCTGGCACCCCATCAGACTCAACGCTAATGCCTAGTGTTTAAGGACAATAAGATCACTTCTATAGGAGAGTTCAGTATTCCATGGGATTTTTGTCTGCGTAAATTTCTTTCACGCTGTCTGAGGTGATGTGTTACATATTCTCCCAAACAGCAGCCTTCTCTTTAATGCCTCTGAAATGGGCATTGTAGCAATAGGAGTTCTAAAATGGTTGACAGCTTCTCCCCTCCTCAAACTATAGTTGTAGGACAGAGTCAACCGTCAGCCTCAGCCCTGATTCATGCGAGGCAGAACTTAAATATACTGATACCCTCCAGTACTTTTCCACTTCTGACACCAGTTATCTTTCCCACAGTCCTCTCCTTCTCAGCTCATTAATTGTTGCAGTGGCCATGTACAGATTACACAGGTACAAGTTTTATTAAGTAGCAGAATATAACTTGGTATGAGAATCAATAGGCTACATATTAGGATTCATATTAAAGAACCATGTAAGCGAATTTGCTCTTCTTCAGGGCAGGCCTGTCTCTCTGTCCGTCTCAGACATTTTCCCTGAAGGTAGGTTCCTTTCTCAGTTCTATCTGTTTAGGCTCCTCTCATCTCCTTGGGGTTATCCTTCTCTTGATCTTACCTGCCTGTCCCACTATCTTGCCTTAAAAGCGCTTTCTGGACCTGTCATCTTTGGCTCTGTCACTATGTCCCTCTGCCCTGGTCATTATCTCCATTGGTACAACTCTTGACCCCTGATTATTACAGTTCATTGTGCAGGAGCAGCAGTAGACCAGTCCTTGTGAGGTAGAGGTGCAAGATGTTCCATGATTTGCTCTGCAGCATCTCACAAAACCAAATAGCCATCAAGTAAATAAGTCTGCAGGATGTGGAGACTGGTGAGTCCCAAATCCATAGGTCAGGTGTCAGTCTGGAGGGTTGTCCTCATGGATGTGTTTGCCAAGGCTGATGAACCAGATCATCAGATCGGACAACAGTCCACTTCACTACAAGGTGAAGTTGTAGTATCTGGTCAGAGAATAGGTTGCAGGGGTTGAGGGACCCACATTGAAAGGTCACCGAGCAGGCTGTTGGTTCCTGGAGTGGAGGAAACTCTCAAATCAGGTCTCATGGGTGCTCCCAGTTGCAGGGATATCAAGGACATGGCTCATGCATTTCTGGAACCTGGCAACCCATGGATTCATTCTGAACTCTGTGGCTGCAGGAGCAACAAAACCAAATCAACAGGTCAGATTACAGGCCAATGTCTCACTGTTTCTTCTCAACCATACCTGCAGGCAGTTCTCTCTCTCTCCCTCCCTCTCGCTCTTGATATGATGACTTCATGGGCCAACCTTGTACCTCCATGCCCAGGCAAGACTAGGAGGGCTCCAGAGGTCGAGCCAATGGCAACAGAACTGGGAGGGGCCCATTGGAGAGCATGTGATGAAATGTGGCAGGTCAAGAGGAACTTGTCATTACAGTTAAGGCAATACTGTCCGAAGGTAGTTGAGAGGAATTTGTCCTAAGATAGGCAAGATATGCTTGTCCTTAGGTGACCTCTAAGAGCTTAGAAAGTTGTTCTCCACTCAGGAAGGAAGATTTTGCCTATGAGCTTTCTGATCTTGGTCCTGATTTGTTGCTTCTTGGTCCTGATCCTGAATTGTACCTTTTTCATTAATGAACCACTTTCATCTATGAGCTTTGTGTGGCCATAGAAACGGATTATCACATCCAGAAGAGAGACAAAGAGTGGTGTAGGTGGAATGACTTGTGTAAGATCTGAGGTATGTTTGACCTCCCACCTGTAAACTAAGCCTGATAGCTCGTGCCACGGAAGGTTCAGAGCCTTGCATAATGGTAACAATGCTAAGACTCCTGATTCCATTTCCCAGCGTACTGCAAACTTGTTTAATATAAACTGGTATCGTTTTATGTATTGTGTACCATTTTTAGCTCTTTCAGATCATTTCACTGCTACTCAAAATTCTAATTTTATGAGTAGGTGCATTATTGTTGGGGTATGATTGTCCGCAGCACTCAACGGTCCACAGGAGTGACTTTGATTGTGGGAAATATCAGAGAGAGACTGACAGCAGTGCACAGGGGTTCCTCATACCATGCCAGGACTGAGAGAGTGAATATATTTTTCAATGGATATATATAATGTAGCATAGGGATCTTTCATAAGGCATGCATGTCACACATTTAAACGTATACATAGTTGATGGATAATGTCATAAGCAGGTAATATAGTAAACAAGCAAGGAGGTAAGTCACCATCTATCTGGACCTAGTGTTAGTTGACCTCAAACCCCGTATCCCCACCCTGAGCCATGCCCAGGGCTTTACGATGTTTATGGTGGGTTGACTATAGGACCTCATTGCTCTCATCTACAGATAACCTTCAGGCATAGTGAAGTATCCAGACCCAGAAATGATTCTTCTACTGTGATAGCTTCTTTAAGGCTGCTCCTTAATGGAGTGTGATTGGGCTGCGAGGGGGCAGTAAGAGGGGGGAGTCTCACACACACACACACACACACACACACACACACATTATTTGGCCTGGAGAAAATGTATTTCAAAACATTCGTATCTCAGAACCATGGAGATCTTTCTCTAAATAGGACTTGTTTTCCATGCTATAGTTGAAATGTAAAAACAAAGTCAAATACTCTGTACCAAATCTTCAGTTTACCACACATTGTTGAATGCACTATCATAGAATAGTTTTTATTACTGCAAGATATTTTTTGAAATCTTCAACCAGAAATACTTTATTAAACAGACTCCTTTTACTACAGGAATCACTGACATTCAATGATGTGGCTGTAAAGTTCACCTGGGAGGAATGGCAGCTCCTGAACCCTGCTCAGAAGACCCTATGTCAGGAAGTGATGTTGGAGAACTATCGCAACCTGGTTTCGATTGGTGAGGAGAATTCCTACCTTATGTGTTAAAATCTTTGCATAAAATTTGGTTTTCTCAAAGAGGGCGATTCTCATTGCATTCTAGTTATGGTACTAGGTTAGTGGTACAGCCTTCTACCCTTGAGAGAACACCCTTTATTTTGTTGCTTTGAGCATTAGTTTTTCCAGAAATTAAACATTTTGCAGACTTCACACACTTAAGCTTAATTTTGGTGTCTGAGGTTCTGTAAGTTCTCATCAACTGGTTATCTAGTTGTCCCCTCAGAAGCTTTCTCCCAAGTAGAACAAGGAGAAAACTGTGGTCTGTACTAGAAAAAAGCCATAGTGCAGTTTTTCAGGTGCGTGAGCAAAAAACCTTAAGGGGAAATGGCTGGGCGTACTGATTTAACTGGGAGCAGGCCTCACATACACAGTAAGTGTCAGATAGTACGTTAAAGTGTATACTTCTTTGAATGCGAGACCTTACTTTTCCTAGAAGTTTTGAGAAATATTCCTCTAACTCTTCTGAGATTAGATTTCCATTTATTTAATTTACAATATTGTACATTTGTTTCCACAATTTTCTTTCTTGAAGATTCTCAAGCCTTGCCCTCTTTCATGTCCTTCTACCTTACTGTGAAACCCATCGTGCAGGTCTCTCTCCAGTAGCAGCGCCGTCTTGGATCTTGAGCTCCCACCATAAAAGTTCTCCTTTGTGTTTCCTTAGCTTCCCCCTTGGAGCTTCTCTAAGTTTTGGTTTCCATTTTCTCGTTTGTTCTCCTAACCCATTAAAGTTTTCTTCATTCTGGTGATACAAGTTCTTTCTGTTTTCTAATAGAGATGGTCCAATTTCCATCTCTGTTGGAATTAACTTAAGAACTATATTTTAGTTCTTTTTGTGGAACATGTTTATGACTTCTCATTTTTTCATTGTCCAAGATCATCTTCACAGAAGGAACATTGTTATCACCTTGGGATGTCTAAGCAGTATACCTTCAATTTTTTTCCACGGATTTTCTTTTTTTTCCTCAAAAAATTATTTTTTTCAAAATAATTTATTACAACTCCACTCCGGACAGACCTATGTACAAGCTTGAGCCCGACTACCCTGCCTAAGGGGTCTTCTTCTTTCCCCAGGCCCTTTGGACCTCCTCAATCAGGTCTTTCAGTTACTGGATCTCCTTGGCCAGTGAATGCACCCTCTCCTTCAGAGCCTCGTTCTTCTTCTCCAGCACCTTGCACTCACTGGCCAGGGCCTCCTGCTCCGCCCGCTTCTTCTTGTGGTACTTGGTGGCTGTGGTTTTGTTCTGCTCCATCTTTTTCAGCTTCTTCTCCAATTTCTCTCCCTTGACCTTTGCTGCCACTACCTTCTCTCCAGGAGGGTCATAAGGCTTAGAGCGAGCAGAGCCACCAAGAGCAGGTGAAGGCAGCAGTCTACTTGGGGAGTCCCCAGAGGTGGGGGGGCTGTGCTGGGGAGACGCCAGGTAGGGCTCTGGACTCAAGTCATTATCTGAGGGAGCATCATCCTCCTTGATGCATGGAGGGGAGACTGTGCTGAACGAGTGAGGGTCGGCCTTCCTGCCCCCCTCAAAGATGTCCACTTCGCTGCCGAGCTCTAAACTAAAACAATGATCTGGAATGGAGGTCATGGCCCCCAGGGACTCGGGAAGAGACTGCAGGAGGGTGAATGGAGCAACCTGGTCAGTGTGGGGACGACTTTCTGGGAGATGCCCAACTGGGTTCACTGCTTGGGGGGCTCCTTAGGGTCAGTCTCCTGGACCAGAGGATCAAAGAGATCACAGGTGTCATCCAATGTGGCCAGAAGCTCTTCAGGCATGGTTTCCAGGCCACCCAGACTCAGCAGGACATCGAAGTCAAACTCTTTCAGGTCCATCTTCTCCACCATCCAGTCTGTCCCGGAGAAGGCATCCTCCTTGCCGTAGTTGGAGGCATCCGACCAGTCAGCCACTGCCAGCCACTCGGAGGAGCCTGCATTAACTTGGTCCCTGGTGAACCCATGTGGTCAGAAGTGCTTGGCCACCTCCAGGTAGTCATCTAGGAGACCGAGGCTCTCTTCAGTCCCCAAACCCGACTGGTTGAAAGGGGACATCAAGTCCCCACCTAACACCTCGCTGTGCGTGAAGCTCATCTCGGTCATATCATAAGGCTACGCTGGAATTGAATAAAGTGCGGGATTCCAAGACGTCTTGGTCGATTACAGCAAGGCTGCTGCTGAGTTCCGTGAGAAGGCGCCATGGCTTAGGCTGCTGTGGTTGCCGCTGCAGAGCCTGGTGCTACTGCCGCCGCTGGAAGGGCCTACGTTGCCACCGCACTAATACGCCATGGAGCCTGTGGGAGGGGAGGGAGGGGAGGGAGAGGACGTCGCGGAGCGAGGCGTGTTCTACATCAAAGAGCCAGCGAATCCACTTGCAGGATTTTCTTTCAGGTTGTCTGCTCCTCTGATAATTTTGCATGTGGAAAGGACATTTTTAACATCTTACATTCTTGGGTCTTTCATTGACCTTGTATACTGCCTGCTCTGCAGTATGCCGTCCTTAAACCTGCCTCCTCCTAACATGTCCAATATGGGAAAGATGACCTTTGCTTCTCCTATAGAACTTTTTGGCTGTATTTTCCAGCACTGATTTTTTGGTTGTTACTCAAACAATGCCTTGCCTGTTCACTATTGCTCTCTTTTGTTTTCTGTCTTTTGATAGCCTTTTGGTTTCCATATGTGTGATGTTCCCAGTCTCATCCCATAACTCATCTGGTCTCAGCCATTAGTCTTCAGTCACCAGTCCTTTATTTCTCAAGTTTATTCTTTAGATAGTCTTGAAAGTCAAGTGAACAAGGCACTTTGGCTACTGTGGACTTCCTTGAACTTTTCTCCAGTTTCAACTTGGATTTGAGCAGTTGATGATCTGTTCTACAGTTGAGCCTTCATCTTGTTTTGACTGATGAGCTTCTCCAACATTTCTGTCTACATATGTGATTGATTTGATTTTTGTGTAATCCATTCATAAAAGTCCTTATGCATAGTATCCATTTCTGTTGTTGACTAAGGAATTTGCTATGAATTCATCATTAGTCTCAAACTTTTATTGTTAATGTTGTCTATCATTTCTATTACTAAGGCTACATTGTCAAACTACTGATATTGTTTCCAAATTTTTCTTGATAGTAGTTCACACATTCCATCTTACAATTATTAGTGCATATTTTCAGCTATTTTCTCTCATTTTCAGTCATGCTTTGTCACCCACTGAAGGTCCCCAATGCTTTGCTGCATTGACATCATTGCTGTTGTCTGGATTTAGGGAATTTAAAACCTGAGGGTCTCTTGTTCCAAAAGTAGATCAACAGGTCCTCCTCCCAGTCTGAATTTCTGGAAATTCCACTAATCTCTGTGCACCATGGGCAACCCTGCTTGTATTTGAAATCCTGAGGGGCTTTGCTTCTGTAATGACAGCACCATGCAAGACACTACAGGACAATACTGGAAGATGACTGGTTAAGCTAGGCTCCATAAGCATAAGGAATATGTTTGTGTACCGTAACGCCTTTTATAAAAATGTGTAAAAATGGAACATTCTGCATTTTTCACACTCCCAACGTTGTCTAGTACTGAGTTGTCTTTCATTAAAGATTGATAGAATGAATACAACTGATCTCTAGCAATTGAAATCAGCAGGTCTTACTATCCCTGTGGTCTTTGGGTCTCAGTGTCTTGCATATATTTACATTCTTAGTATATATTCATGGTCCTATTTAAGCAACTACCAAATCAATGTTCATTCATTATTTTCACACTAAATCTGGTTTCTACAGTCATTGCTTTTACCATTTGTATTGTTTACACAATTTTATTTCCACCATTGTCCAAGAAACATTAAGCATAGTGTTTTATTTGCATTCATTAAGAGTGCTGTCACTAAAGAGCTACCTTGTATCAATCAAGGGGTGTTTTCAAGGTTCCATTGTAAATGAAAATAATGAAGAGTTTCAATGTTCTGTTCTTTTATAGAGATCCCAAAATTTGATCATTTGCTCGATCAGTCACAACATGGAAGGAATGTCGACAGAACCGAACAGTTCTATAAATTTAATACATTGGAAAATATTCTTCATCAGCACAAAAACAATTTTCCTCGAAACAAAAATTATGAGATAGTTCGCATACATGAAAAAATAGGAAAACCAGATTTAATCATACAAGTATTAAATCAAAAGAGTAGTAGCGAAATAAAGAAGTTAATTGTGCTCAATGGAGATGAGGATACTTTTTCGATTGTTGAAGAAAACCAATTTTGTACAGAAGTGAAATTCTCTGTGTGTGAAAAATCCAGTAGGATGAAGTCACAAAGCATTCAGCATCAGGAACCTGACAAAGTTGAGAAACCAGGCATAGGTAATAAATGTGGGAAAAACTTCATCAAGGAGTGGTTCCTCTGTGAGGATGTACAAGATAAGACCTATGAATGCAGTCAGTGTGGGCAGGAATTCGACAAAGTGTTCAAACTCACTGCACATTGTCGAACAGCTCATAAAGGACAAAAACCATATACATGCTTGGAATGCGGCAAAGCTTGTCACAGTAAATCATACCTCCAGGAACATCAGAAAACTCATGTGGCAGGGATGCCCTGTGTATGCAGTGAATGTGGGAAAGGCTTCACCAGGAACAGTGATCTCAGTGCTCATCAGCGAACTCATAGTGGAGAGAAAGCCCATGTACGTGGTAATTGTGGTAAAGCTTTCAGCCAGAAGCAATGCCTTACAGCACAGCAGACATTTCACACAAGAAAGAAACCCCATGTATGCGGTGAATGTGTAAAAGCCTTAAGCTGTAAACAATCCCTTATAGCAAATCAGACATTTCACACAGGAATGAAACCCCATGTATGTGGTGAATGTGGAAAAACCTTTAGCTGGAAGAATGTTCTCACTGCTCATCAGCGAACTCATACTGGGGAGAAACCGTATGTATGTGGTAGATGTGGGAAAGCCTTTATCAGGAAGAATGCTCTCACTGTTCATCAGCAAACTCATAATGGAGAGAAACCCCATGTATGTGGTGAGTGTGGAAAAACCTTTACCTGGAAGCATTCTCTAACTGTTCATCAGCGAACTCATACTGGAGAAAAACCCCATGTATGTGGTGAATGTGGAAAAGCTTCCAGCTGGAAACGATATCTTACAGCACATCACACATGTCACACAGGAAAGAAACCCCATGTATGTGGTGAATGTGGAAAAGCCTTTATCAGGAAGAATAACCTCACTTTTCATCAGCGAACTCATACTGGAGAGAAACCCTATTTATGCGGTGAATGTGGAAAAGCCTTTAACAGGAAGGATGGTCTCACTGCTCATCAGCGATTTCATACTGGAGAGAAACCCCATGTGTGTGCTGAGTGTGGTAAAGCCTTTATCAGGAAGCATATGCTCACTGCTCATCAGCGAATTCATACTGGAGAATAACCTTATATATGCAGTGAGTGTGGTAAAGCTTTCAGCCGAGAGCGATCCCTTACAGCACATCAGAAATTTCACACAGGAATGAAACCCCATATATGTGGTTAATGTGGGAACACCTTTATCTTGAAGAATGAACTCACTGTTCATCAGCAAACTCATACTGGGTCAAAAGCACATGTATGTGGTGAATGTGGTAAAGCTTTCAGCCAGAAACGATTCTTCATAGCACATCAGACATTTCACACAGGAAAGACGCCCTTTGCATAACATGAACGTGGAAAATCATATCTGCCACTCAGGTATCCATCAACATGAGAAAATTCTTAATGAGAAAACTTTTCAATGGTGTAAGTGTAGCAAAGCTTTCAAAACCCAGGAAGCGGCTCTAGGGTTTGGCCTGGGCTTTTTGTGGGGCCAAACGGTTGTGACTTAAAATGTGGCTACCCAGTTTGTGAATTGCTGTCCCTCTACTGATGACCCACCATTGTGGGGAGAGGGAGAGGAGCGTCCAGACCTTCCCAGGGCACATAGGCACCTCATTTCTCTTCCAGCTTCCAGTGCCCAAAAGAGAGTTGGATCTCCTATTTCTGGATCACAGCTATACCAAGCAGTAGAGTGCCCACCCAAATGCCAGGAGTGCCTGCCCCACCTGCGTGCTCTTTGTTACACCCCACCCCCTACCCCCCGACAGCACAAAAAATAAGAATGAAGGAAATGGAAGACGTTTGGGGATAATTAGTCCAGATGACTTAAGGATCACAGCAAACCTCAGCCTCCACAACCCTGAGACCAGAAAAACTAGATGGTGCCGAGCTACCACTGCTAATTACTTCAAAAAGGATCACAATAGAGGGACCTGAGGAGAGTGAGAGTGCAAAGTGGAACAAAACCCCCAATCATAGACTAGGCTTACTGCTCTGATGGATACTTGTAATCCCAACAATGTCCTTTAGCAGCTTCACTCCAGAAATTGTACTTCCTCCTCTGACTCAGCTTTCAGCCAAAAAACATACAGACATGGAGGGGAAGAATAACATTCGAGAGGTACACACTCCACAATATTACCAAGTGTTCAAAACCAAAAGGACAGCATTTGCTAATGGATAAAACTCTTGAAAGCAGGAAGGGACAGGAAAGAACGATGAATAATTATGGGGGGAAACAGGGAGGGCGGAAGTGGGAAGAGTGCTTGTTTTTCTTGGGAACTGCAGTCAATGTACAAATTGATGAATATAAAACCAATTTACCCTGTAAAATTTTAAATCAGAATAAAAAATTCATAAAAAACAAAGAGCTCATGTCTCATCGATAATATGGAGGACAGTTACCATGTAACTGTAATGATTTTTACTTGTGTTCCAAAGTTTTCTTGACATAAACACAGAAAAATGAAAAAGTTTTAAATTCTGTCAAGTTGGGAAAGCTGTCCCTAGGGAGTCGTGTCACATATCAGTGATCGGCAGATGGAAAACCCTATCAATCTAGTGACTTTGTATAGGTCTTCTCTGGCTTCTCTCATGTATCATTAAACCTCAGTGGCATCCTAACTGATGTAGTTCTGGTGGGATGGCTTTTAGCCAGAAAGGAGTCAAGTGACAATAGACAGTAGAGTACAACAGAGAAACCATATGAGTACAGTGATTGTGGCAGTACGTATGCGTTTAGTGACTTTGGTATCAAATTATGTTTTGTTTTATAAAGCCCATAAGTTTAGCTGTGATTCACTAATTGGATAGGAGGGTTGAACAAAATGTCTTCCTCATTGTATGACTACAGTAGGTATCCTGCAGGAAATCATGAATACAGAGCCTGGGAAAGCCTGATAGACTCATCCTGTGTGTTTATACACATTGATATCAAGACAAATCTGATTTTACATTTGATGTCCCTTTTGATCCATGTTAATGTACTTTAAGTCTTAAAAAAAAAAGTGAAGAAAAACAACTCTCACCTTAGACCAAAAATGTGAATGGCCTTGCTATATCATGTAGAATGCATTGGAAAGTGAATTGTTGCAGATGCCGTTAGGTTAAATTATAACCCTTTACCCTCTGAGCTCCTTTTTGACTCATTTTAAATCTATTGTACTTTCTAATGTTCTTTTTTATATTGAATTTT
Source organism: Tenrec ecaudatus (assembly GCF_050624435.1). Classification (NCBI taxonomy): domain Eukaryota; kingdom Metazoa; phylum Chordata; class Mammalia; order Afrosoricida; family Tenrecidae; genus Tenrec; species Tenrec ecaudatus. The sequence continues at coordinate 122,249,509 of NC_134542.1, forward strand.
ATCTTTTAATTTGTTATTGGTAAATGTATATATATACATCTATACACACACAAAATCCATAATGCTTAATAGTGGTATTGTTGGATCATATGGGATTTCAATTTCTGGTAACTTAAGTAACCCCATATCGTTTTCCACAATGACTGTGTGTATTTATAAGTCCGACAGCAGTATATATGTGTTCCGATCTCTCCATGCCTTCTCCTTTATTTGTTTTCTGTTTCTTTGATTTGGGCTGGCATTGTGGGAGTAAGGTGTTATTGTGTTTTAATTTCCAACTCCCTGAAGGCTAGTGATTGTGAGCATTTTCTCCTGTGTTACTCATCTGTACTTCAGTGTTGGTCAACTTTCTCTTTATATCTTTTTTCCCATTTTTTAATGGTGTCTCATCATTTTATTGAGATGTTGTACAGTTTAGTATATTTTCATAATTAGCCCTTTGTCCAATGTGTCATTGGTAAAAATTGTTTCCCAAATTGTGGTATCCTGATGCAGGGTTTTTTGTTTTTTTTAATGGTTTTATTAGGGACTCCTACATCTCTTATTACAAGCCATACATAACATCAATTGTGTATAACACATTTGTACATTGATTGCCCTCATCATTCTCATAACATTTGCTCTCCACATCAGCCCCTCATTTTACCCCTTCCTCCTCACTCCCAGCTCCCTCATGCACCCTTGATAATGTATAAATTATTTTGCCATATCTTGCCCTGTCCAATGTATCCCTTCACCCAGTTTTCTGTTGTCCGTCCCCTAGGGGGACAACAAGCATGTAGATGCATGTAATCTTTTCTCCCTTTTCAACCCATCCTCCCTTTACCCTCCCAGTATTGCCACTCACACCACTGGCCCTGAAGGGATCACGGGCCCTGGACTCCCTGTGTTTCCAGTTCCTATTTGTACCAGTGTACATCCTCTGGTCTAGCCAGACTTGCAAGGTAAAATTGGGATCATGACAGTGTGGGGGTGGGCCGGGGGAGGAAGCATTTAGGAACTAGAGGGAAGTTAAATTTTTCATCATTGCTACATCACACCCTGACTGGCTGGTCTCCTCTAAGAGAACCTTCTGTAAGGGGATGCCAGATGGGCTTTGGGTCTCCTCTCCGTGCTCCTCTCCTCATTCACTATGGTAAGATTTTTTTGTTGTGATGATGCCTGATACCTGATCTCTTCGACACCTTATGATCACACCGGCTGGTGTGCTTCTTCCATGTGGGCTTTCTTCTGAGCTAGATGGACACCTGTTTACCTTTAAGACCCCAGACGCTATATCTTTCGATAGCCGGACACCATCAGCTTTCTTCGCCACATTTGCTTATTCACCCATTTGTCTCCAGCGATCATGTGGATGTGAGCACACAAAGATGACTTTTTTGTTGTTCCATGCCTGATAACTCTTCCCTTCAGCACCCCGTGGTCACACAGGCTGTTGTGCTTCTTCTATGTGGGCTTTGTTGCTTCTGAGCTCGAGGGCCACTTGCTTACCTTCAAGCCTTTAAGACCCCAGACACTCTTTTCAAAGCTGGGCACCATCATCTTTCTTCACCACATTTGCTTAGTCACCCACTTGGCCTTCAGCATTTGTGTTGGGAAGGTGAACATCATAGAATGCCAATTCAATAGAAGAAAGTATTGCATTGAGGGAGTACTTGAGTGGCGGCCCATTATCCATCTGTTACCTTAATACGAAACCTATAAATATATGCACATAGATCAATTTCCCCATCTGCATATATAAATATATTTGCATATATACATGTTCCTATCTAGACCTCTATAAATATCCTTTGCCTCCCAGCTCTTTCCTCTATTTTCCTTGACCTTCCTCCTGTCCCACTATCATGCTCAGTCCCCATCAGTGTTTCATCAATTCCTCTTGGTTACATTACCCTTGATCATGCCCCCACCAGGCCTCCCACAACCTCCTCACAACCGATTTGGGTCACTTGTTCCCTTGTCCCTGGGTTTGTTAACACCACTACCTTCCCCCCTTCTCCTATGTCCCCCCGAAATTGCCGGTCCCATATTGTTTTCTCCTCCAGATTGTTCATCAAGCCTATCTTATTTAGACAAACCTGCGGAGATAACAACACGCACAAAAACAACACAGAGCAAAACCAAGCAACAATATATAACAACAACAACAAACTAATTACAGAACAAAACACAACAAGAAAGAAAAGCTTGTAGTTTAGGATTATTTGGGCACCACGCCCTGGCCCCAAAGTCCACCTTCAGCATTCCCTGCGGATCTTGCCACTCCATTCCCTTGCTGTTCTGTTGCAGCCCCTTAGTGTTTTGCCTTGGTGTGGTGGGATCCTATCGGGTGCACTTCCCACACTATGTCTGGTGTTGTCCCATGTTGGGCTATGGGTCATTAGGGGCGTCATGTGTCATAGTGGGGCCGGTCATGTGGTCTTTTCTGTGCTCTGGCTGCTCTGTTTGGGAACATTGTCCTCGCAGCCTGGTTGGCTGATGCAGTGTTTTCATGTGCATAAGTGATGTCATTTAAGCATGTACAGTGGTCTATCTTTTCTTTGCTGAATGTACCTCCTCCTCCATTATACTTGGTAGTCTATGCATGCCCTGCAATAAGGTTGTTCTGTGGCGTGTAGTGTCGATATGGGTCATTGCAAACAAACAACTAATTTGGAAGAAGACTTGTCTTACATATTTTGGATATATTGTATTGTTTGTCGTGAGAAATTAATAGCCACTATAATGCCATTTATGTACAAATTGGGCGTTTTTTTCTACCTGGGGGCCATTGGGAGGATTCAAGTCTCAGAAACTCCCAGAGGCCCAAAATGATACTTAGGCTGAGTTTATAAGGACAAAGCTGAAGCTGGTTTGGCAGTAAGGAGGGTATTACATTACTTTCAGTGGGTAAGCAGGGAGGGGCTGAGGCCTCGGCATTCCTTTGAGCAAGTGGTTTACAGAGGGTGAGATAAGCATTCATCTTTTCCTAACTTTGGGAGGCAGGAGAGAATGGAGTAAGGGACAAACTACAAAGGATTGGTCTTATGGGTCACTGTCAGTACTTCTTTCAGGACCAAAAGGGATGTTTTGAGGATTCTCACTATGGGTGTGTAGAGGAGACAAAGCCTGGTCTTTTGATTCTGCAGGTGTTAATGGGGCACTTCCTTCCTGCTAGGGTTTGACAGGCAGGGGAAGGTCTGACTCCTTGGGAAGTGCAGGGTAGACTGCCTTGGAAGACTGGCTTCTGAGGGCCTGGGCTAGGTGGTGCACTACCCTTAGTTGTCAACAAAGACCCTGAGTGCAAATTTTCTAACCTAGCCTGGAGACTTGCCTTCTTGGCATTTTTTTTAACCACACTAGGTGTTCTAAAGATTTAGATTGGGGCAAGGAACAAAGGGCACTTTCTGAGAAGAGGATATTGGCATTGGATAACACACTGAAGGGGCAAAATCAACTGTGGGGTAGAAAGACTTTACATACTTCTAGGATGAAAGAGACTTGGACAAGATTTTTAAAATTCTAAAATGGGGTCACAGGAGTCAAGGTTGGGAGAGGTTCTTACAGCACTGCACTGCTAATCAAATGACTGGTTATGCTAACTCACCCAGGATGTCTTGGAAGTCAGATTTAGTGAATTCTCAGAGGTCTTAACCTTTAAAATAGAAACTCAATTCTACCTTGTTTACAATGTATCACAGCGAATCAGAATCACCCTCATGGAATCTCAAACAATACTAGACTGCTTTGGTTTTGTTTCATTTCTATAAGCATATCAAAACCTTGGTAGCATGGTGAGTAGGGTATTGACCACCTGAAATACAGCTTCTATTGGAATTGACTTGGTGACTGTGTTTATGGCCTAATTGTAAGATTTGAGTCAGGGAGCGTGTACCTCCTATTTTTTGTAGCTGGTTTAACAGCCCCTAACTGAAAATATTTCACAAGAAGTGAAATATTACTTTTTTTTTCTTCACTAAGCGTTAAACACCTTTTTAAAAAAGGACAGCAAATTGTGAAAGTCATTCCCCCTAAATTGTGCCCAATCTGAATTCAACACACTGAAGTAAAACACTAAGGGTGTGCAACAGAACAGCAATGGGACCGAACAAGGAACTCCTGATGGAATATCAAAATACGACTTTGGGACCATGGTGTGGAACCCCATCAGACTCTACCGGAAAACACTCCTAAAGGTCAAGAAACAGACCTTGAACTATTTTCAGGCTTTTCTTTGTTTCCATCATTCTTTTTGTTATTGTTTTCTTTTGTTGCTTTGCTTTGCTCTGTCTTCTTTTTTGTGCATATTACTATCTCTGCAGGTCAGTCTAGATAAGATAGGCTGGATAAACAATCTGAAGGAGAAAACAATGGGACCAACAGTACAGGGGGTGTTGGCTGGGCAAGGGAGAGAGGGAGGTGGAGGAAAGGAAGTGGTGTTAAACTCAGGAACAAGGTAAAAATAAGTGATCAAAATTCACTGGCGAGAAGGTTGTAAGAGGCCTGGTAGGGCTTGATGAAGGGCAGTGTAACCGAGAAGAATTACTGAAACCCAAATGAAGGCTGAGCACGAGAGTGGGACCAGAGGAAAGTAAAATAGAGGAAAGAACGAGGAAGCAAGGGACATTTATAGAGGTCTAAATAAAGGGATGTACCAGTTAAATATAGATGATGGAGAAATAAATATGTGCATCTATTTATAGGTGTGTTAATGTGGGTACTTTAGAGAAATCCACAGAAATCCTGTAAAAGAGTTTTATATAACGGTTAAGTGCACATCAAGAAAACATCCCAACCCACTGCTACCCAAGCCCACAAGACCCAACATTAATCCATATGTAACACCAATCCATAAATTCCTCCTCCATCTCACAACTACACCCAATGACGCCACCTGCAGAAGGAAAGCCAAATCAGTGAATGTGTAAGCATCTCGGCGCTGGCAGGGGTCTCCGCACTGCTACTCCAACACCCAGGGCTGCATCAGGGTAGGTCCATGTAGCTTCTCCTTAAGGATGTTTTGCAACATTCCGCTTTGCCAGCTGGAGCAGAGAACTGGCTAAGGCAGCTGCACCCTGGTCCAACCATCACAAAGCAAGAGACCTGTGAACTAAAACGGTGAGGCTCAGTGAGCCATTTATTTCTCCATCCTTCAATTGACCCCACATCAGTCATGTTGGCATAATAAACTGTCTCAGTCAACCTCTTGCCAATGTGGCACCTGTACATAATTCTTTAGCTTCACAATTGCAATTAAATAATACCTACACCTTAATCCTATAATCCTGTGAATCTTTTCCCCCACCTATAAAAGTTTGTAAGCCAACTACTTTATGCCTTTATTCCCCCCATTTTGGGTATCGAATTTATATACTGCCCACTTACATCAACCCAGTGCTCTGAGGAGACAGTCACATTTTTCTATATGAAGAGTCTTCATTCCGGTTGGAACCTTGTTAAGTCTGCATCCATAAGTAAAGTCAAATGTACACCAGTTCACAGGCTCAAAATTCTCCATCTGTTCGAGTTCTGGTCAATGTAGGCTGCCTCCTCAGCCTCCACAGGGTGCCCATTGGTTGCCTTGCCTTTAGACCATGGTCTCTCACCAATACTCAGCATGTCTAGCTAGCCCCCTCATATTGGTCATGAACTTTAGACCAGTCAAACTGCCCTTATTTTCTCTTTCCTGTAAACCAAGTCCACAGGTGTCAGTTTCCAAACTCAACCCATCTCTTTATTACTGCATTATCTCCTGCTTCCACTCAACAAGTAGATCCAGGTGGTCTCCTAGCAAGCCTGCCCACAGACTGCCTTTAATGTTTAGTCCCAGAGAGGATTTTTCTTCATGACTCCAGATGTTTTCCAGTTTCTGACAAAGAACATTGGTTCTCGAGTACTCCTAAACACTGTGTGGGGCATATATTTTCAAAGCTTTCTTTGCACGCATGGCCTAAACCCATCTGAAGACCAAGTTTTAATCGCTGAAAGTAAGTGGGCGTACAAGCTTTCTATTTTCATATTTCCCTTATTTTCCCCAGAAAACAACCGAGTAAACAGTGTGGCTTTATCTGACCTCTGGCTAGACAAAGAGGAAAAACTACCAGGATGGCGAGGGCAAACAAACATCTACTCTCCATCTTATGATTTGTTTCTCCAGTAGCCCATTCCCAAGGCATTGTAATGTGATAGTCTGGGTACATTAGAGAAACAAATCCACAGAAATTCGTGTATAAGCGAGAGTTTTATATAAAGGTTATGTGCATATCAAGAAAGCTTCCCAACCCACTGCTACCCAAGCCCACAAGTCCAACATGAACCCATATGCCTGACACCAATCCACAAAGTCCTCCTCTATCTCACAAAACAGACATAATGACGCTGACTGCAGAAGGAAAACCAAGTCAGTGAATGTATAAACATCTCAGCGCTGGCAGGGGTCTCCACACGGGTGCTCCAGCACCCAGTGCTGCATTGGGGTAGATCCACGTGGCTTCTTCTCGGGTGGCTTGCAGGAAGTGAGCCTTGCCATCTGGAGCAGGGAACTGGCTAAGGCAGTTGCACCCTCTCTGACTATCACAAAGCAAGAGAACTAGAAAGACGAGGCTCACCAAGCATTTATCTCTCTGCCTTTTAATTAACTCCACATATGTTTATTGGCCAGGTTGCCACAATAAGCTTTAACTGTCTCAATAGGTTTAGTATTAAGGTAGCAGATGGACATTGGGCCTCCACTCAAGTGCTCCCTCAATGCAAGAATATTTTGTTCTATTAAATTGGCATTCCATGATGCTCACCTTCCCAACATGATTGATGAAAACAGCGGCTGCAGTCCCCACTCCAGTCACTGAAACTTCTCACCACTGTTGGCCACAAAGCCATTGAGGAACTCTGTGTACACGGCAGTCTAACCCATTGCTATAGTAGGTCATATGAAGCCCTCTGAAAGAATCCTTAATAGCAACGCAGAGAAGGGTCCTCTGGTATCCTAAAAAAGGATCCAGGAAAAATCAGACCACATCACTCCCAACAACAACAATAACAAAACAGAGACAAGAGTAGCAGAGCTAATGTCTCTCATAGAAGAATCAGACACGGATCTGTCACAGAAGGAAATCTTCAGAAGTCTGATCCCAGTAATACAAGAGCTGAGGGGAGCAACGCACTATAAGGATGTAATGATAGAAGAGATGAAGTCCACAATAGAGGGATGCAGTCCACAACAGAGGGAAGAAGTTCACAATAGAGGGGATGAAGTCCACACCAAAGGGAATTACAGGAAATAACAGAGTTAGAATAGCCACACATGAGGTCATTGAATTTACCATTAGGTTTGAGGAGGCAGAGTACTGTATCAGTGATCTCAAGGACACTCAAACTGACCTAAGCAAGTGGGAAAGACAAATAGGAAAATTAAAGAAGTAGAAGATAACCTGAGATCAATGACAGATGCTATGAAGAGGAATAATATTCCATGAATTGGTCTACCTGATCACAACACACTACACAAGTCAACAGCCAAGATAGCGAAGGAGTTTCTGGAAGATAACTTTCCCACTCTAACGAGTGAGAACCAGGCGCTCACACAGGAAGCAGAAAAGATACCAGCTAGATTATACCCCAAGAAGAACACGCCATGACATATAATAGTAAAAATATCCAATATCGAGGAGAAAGAGAAAATTTCAAGAGCAGCAGGAAAAAGGAAGACAGTCACATACAAAGGAGCTCAGCTAGAACATGCTCAAACCTATCAGCAGATACCGTGAAGAGTAGAGTGGAGCAGCATCTTCGAAAAGCTGAAAGAAAAAAACACCTCCCCCAAATCCTTTGCCCTGCTAATTAACTATTAAGATAGATGGTGAGATAAGGGTCTTCCAGGACAATGAAAGACTCACATATACTGCAAGACACACGACCTTGTGGAAGGTACTGGCTGACATTATGGCCAGAGGATTAACCTCCACCAAGAACAAACAGGAGACAACCATATAGCCCATCTCCATCTAGAAACCAATGTGCCAGCAACACTTACCAGGACAGCAGAGTCTCAGAGGGAAAAGAAGACAAAATAGAAACTCCCCACACAAACAGCACACTGATATGAAGGGAGATAGGAGAACACCCAGAACACAAGATGGTATGACAACTATGAATCCATACTGAACTCCAATGGACTCAATTTCATACATTAAAATAAAAAGGATGGAGGACTGGCCTGGAAAACAATCCATCAGTCTGTTACCTGCAAGGCACAATTTAAGCACACCGACAAAAATAAGCTAAGAATAAAAGGCTGGTGGAAAGTATACCAAGAAAATGGCAACTTAAGAAAAACAGAGGTGGCTAACTTAATCTCTCACAAAAAGGACCTCAAGGTTCAGACTATTAAAAGAGACAAGGAGTAGAAGGCAAATGTGAAGGAGAATGATGGTGACAACAAATGTACATATGTGCTTGACACAATGGATGTATGTATGGATTGTGATAAGAATTGTACAAGCCCCCAATAAAATGTTTTTTTTTAAAAAAAAGAGACAAGGAGGGACACTGCATAATGCTCAAAGGCTTAGTAAACCAACAATGAGTTGGTATATTGGATATTTACGCACCCAACAATGGTGCAGTGAATTTCATCAAACTATTAAACATGAAAAATGTAATCAGGGATTAAACAATCATAGTAGAAACTGGATCTCCACATGTAAAAAAATGAAACCAGGCGTTTGCTTCACCCCATGCAAAAGAATAAACTCAAAGTGGATCACAGACTTAGAAGTTAAACCCCAAACCATCAGGACAATCCAAGAGGGAATCGGGACAAACCTAAGAGCACTGGCCCAGGGAATTCATAGGCTCATTGCAATAGGGAAGGGTACACACACAGGTGAACTGGAAATCAACAGATGGGATTTAATAAGAACAAACCGCCTGTGAACCTCAAATAACGTCACCAAGAGGGTGCCAAGAAAACCCACAGACTGGGAGAGGTTTTTAGTAATGACACATTGGACAAAGGGCTTATTACTAAAATCTATAACACCCTCATTAATTTAGTTTATTGTGCCAACCTGGCCAATAAACACATGCGGGATTAATAGAAGGGTGAGGGATAAATGGCTCGGTGAGCCTCGCCTTTCTAGTTCTCAGGTCTCTTGTCTTTCATCATTGGACCAGTGTGCGGTTGCCTTCTTTGTTCTGTGCCTCAATTTACAAGCTACACTACCTGTGGGACACCTAACGCATGGACTGTCGCTGTTATTTGAGGTTCCTTTAAGACCTGATTCACCACACAATTGGAATTTACATTTCTTGAGCTGGGGACTGTCAGACCCTGTAATCTGGCTGACTGTTGGGGCCCTGCCTTCCTGTTTGCTGCCTGTGCCTGGATAGCCTGAATTGTTCTACAAGACTGGAAGGACTGCCAGTGTCTCACAACTGTCTCATGGAAGTGAGTTGCACTGAGTCATTTGTGCTGCTTTATAACTTAACTGTTTATTTCTTGTGTTATGTATCCATCTATCTGTATAAATACATATATATATGTATAATTAACAATCTGGTTTTGTCTCTCTAGAGAACCCTAACACACTCATGGCCTGCAAAAAGAGGAAAACATTTTCCCCCCTAAGGAAGTGGGCAAAAGAACTGAAAAGAACTTTCACTAGGGAGGAGATCCATATGGCCAACAAGCATATGAGAAAGTGTTCCGATCATTAGCCATAAGAGAAATGCAAATGAAAACAACCATGAGATACCACTTAACACCCCTGAGTCTAGCCCAAATCAGCAAATCAAAGAGCAACAAGTGTTGGAGGGCTTGTGGTGAAGTAGGAACCCTCCTCCACTGCTGTTGGTCATGTCGATTTATACAGCTAATCTAGAAAGCAATCTGGAGATACTTAAAGAAAATTTAAATTGTTCTACCTATGACCCAGTTATTCCTCTACTGGGCATATATCCAGAAGAGGTAACAATTAAAACACGACCAGTCATCTGCGCTCCAATGTTTATTGCAGTGCAATTCACAAACACAAAGACTTGGAAACAGCCTAAGTTTCCATCGATAGATGAATGGATTAGTAAACTGTGGCACATACACACAATGGAGTACTATGTAAGACTGAAAAGCATGGACGATCACATGAAACACGTCGGAAAGAGTTGGAAGGAATCATGTTAAATGAGGTAAGCCAATCTCAAAGGGACAGGTATAACACGAGTCCCCCGTGGTAAGTACAATCATCAGGGCAGGAATAGAAGAATAATACTTACCTCGCAATAAACGTGTAGAAGCATAGGTAGTTGGGTGTAGGCCAGACCACACCCAAGGAGGTATATGTGAGTCCAACATAAAGAAGGGGAAAGGGGGAATGAGGAAGGAGGCCCAGGATGGGGATAAACTGACATGCTGATATGGAGGGAACAGGACACTAATCCACCCAGGGGGAGAGTATTGGTTGTGTCCCCACAAAGTTGGAATGGGCATACAGACCCCACCATGATGCGCCAAACCAGGAAGGCAACACAACACACAGAGGAATCCATTAAAAGACTGGACTATATTCCCAACCATAACCAGAATCATCCTGACTCCCACCATGGAAGGGTGTGCCACAGAGAATGACAATAGACCATCTGGTGAGGGAAAGGAACCAACCTACCATACCAAGAAGGAAGTGGAAGTGAATGAACCGGGAGGAAGGGAGTGGAGCACACCCTAGCTCACCAAGCTCAGAGGACAATAGCCCCACTTAGAGCAGCCAATGCACAGAGAGAACCATATGGACGGCCCCACTATGGGATGCGGTATCCTGTGTTGACCTATAGCCCTACAAGGGACAACACTGGAGACACACTATGGAATGTGTGACTGAGCTGTCCCCTCCACACCAAGGCAAAACACTCAAGGCGTGCAATAGTACAGCAACTGGAGCAGAATAAGGAAGTCCCGAGGGAGTTTCAAAAAAAGACTTTGGGGCCAGGGTGTGGCACCCAATCAGACTTGACCGGAAAACACTCCTAAAGGTCAACAAACAGACTTTGAACTATTTACAAGCTTTTCTTTCTTTTTTTCTTCTTATAGATTTTGTATGTCATTTGCTATATTTGTTGTTACTGCTGCTGCCATTGTTGCTTTTTTTCCCTGTCACTTTGGCGCTGTAGAGATTTTATGTGCATATCATTATCTCTGCAGGTCTATCTAGATAAGATAGGCTAGGTAAACAATGTGGAGGAGAAAATTACGGGAATGGTGGTTTCGGGGGGACACGGGAGAGTGGGAGGTGGGGGAAGGGAAGTGGTTTTAACCAACCCAGGGACAAGGGAACTACAAGTGATTCAAAACCAGTGGTAAGAAGCGGGTGGGAGGACTGGTAGGGAGTGATCAAGGGCAATGTCACTGAGAGGAATTACTGAAACCCTAATAAAGGTTGAGCATGATTAGTGGGACAAGAGGAAAGCAAAAGGAAATAGAGGAAAGAAGTAACAGGCAAAGAGCATACATTGTTCTATAAAACTGGCATTCCATGATGCTCACCTTCCCGACACAATCATTGAAGACAAACCGGGTGCATAAACAAATGTAGTGAAGACAACTGATTGTGCCTGGCTATCAAAAGATACGGCGCCTGGGGTCTTAAAGACTTGAAAGTAAACATGCAGCCATCTAGCTCAGAAGCAACAAAGCCCACATGGAAGAAGCATACCAGCCTGTGTGATCACGGGGCGTCAAAGGGATCAGGAATCAAGCATCAAAGTACAAAAAAGTCATATCATAGTGTGTGGGAAGCCGCAGCTCTGCCGCCATTACAAGATGGCGCCAGGCAGTCAGGGCGGTGGCCCAGTTAAGTGGTAAACAACCACTTAGAGCATGCGCACTGCTTAGATGACAGTAGTCATAACTCCACCCTGGAGTATGCTAATAAGGGTTCTGGCGAACGCACCAATCAATGCACAGCACGTCCCCATAGAGCGCATATAAGCAGCAGTAGTTTGGGGCTTCGGGGTCTTTTTCCGCATCTGCAAATCGAACCCGCATTAAACGCCTGTGGAAGAATCCTGTTGTGGCGCGTCCTTGCTGGCGAGACTGAGCGCGCGACAATAGTGAATGAGGGGGAGTGTGGGTTGGGGATCCAATGCCCATCTGTAGGCAACTGGACATCCCTTTGTAGAGGGGTAACGGGGAGGAGTCACTCAGGGTGTAGTGTAGTATCGATGAAACACTCAACTATCCTCTGGTTCCTAAATGCCTTCTCCACTACCCCAACCCCCAATATCATGATCCCAATCGTACCTTGCAAACCTGGTTAGACGAGAGGATGTACAGTGGTGCAGATAGGAACTGGAAATACAGGGAAGGGAATCCAGGACACATGAACCCCTCAGGACCAGTGCTGAGAGTGGCGATGGGAGGGTGGAGGATAAAGGAAGGTGGGGTAGAAAAGGGGATCTGATTACAAGGATCTACATATAACCTCCTCTCTGGGGGTTGGACAACAGCAAAGTGGGTGAAGGAAGAAGTTGGGCAGTGTAAAATATGATAAAATAACAATTTATAAATTATCAAGGCTTCACGAGGGAGGAGGGAATGGGGAAGGAGGGAAAAAAAGGAGGAGCTGATTCCAAGAGCCCAAGTGGAAAGAAGTTGTTTTGAGACTGATGAAGGCAACAAATGTACAAATGTGCTTTACACAATTGTTGTATGCAGGGATTGTGATAAGAGTTGTATAACCCCCCCCAATAAAATGATAAAAAAGTTGTCTGAGCCCCAATAAAATGATATTTTAAAGTCCTCATCAAGAAAGAACAGTAGGATCCATTTGAGCCACATTTCCTAAATTGTGTATGTCTGAATGTGTGCCTGTTTGCAAATCTCACTCTTTACTATTTCATTCCAGCTGGTTAGATAATATAACCCATTCTCGAGTGTTTTTATAAGAAAGCTTACATTTAAAAATATATAAGAATGAAATAGAAGAATCATAGAATAATTAATGCTTTTTGTATTGTTTTTTGACAGGTGTGACTTTCACAGTTTCCCGGCCATTCCTCACCTCTCTTTTCTTTTCTTTCATATTAACCAAGAATTACCCCGTGTGGCTCTTAGTGGATTTTCTGAAAGAACTGGTCTAGTCCTGAAGGACCTGGGTTACTGACTCCTACCTGTGAATGACTCATGGTCTAAAGTCCAGCATCTCTACGTAAAAAAGTTTGTTCCCCTTTATAGAAAAAAGAGATTTCTACTCATATAGGTCAGGTCACGGTGTACTACACCCCATAAAAGCAGGGAATAGTTACATGAGGACGGACATTGGCTTCTGGTCCCATAAAAAACAAACAAACATATATATAATCTCTCTCGAGGAAATATAGTAAGGAATGGGAGCCCAGGTAGAGAGTTAGACTGAGCATGTCAGAATTTATGCAATTACTTGGGATGATATTTTCCAGCAACTCTTTCTACTACCAATGTTATTAATTCTTCCACCTATGTATTTAAAAACCATTTTTCAGGTTGGCAAGTCAACAAAGAAGTACCATAGAGCCAGATATGGAGGCTAGTGTGTTGAAATCTCTCTGTCTCTCTCTCTCTGATTGTTAATAAGATTTCTCTACAGGAATCTCCCCCCCCCCCCAAAAAAAAATTCTGCATCAAAAGAGTTAACAGAGAACACAGTTATGGGTAATTAGTAATCATATATCAGATCAAATTTAATCTCCAAAAACTATTGAAAACTACATTTTAGGGAAGGGGAGAAAATGGCGACCAGACAGGACTCATCCGTCCGGAACTCCTGCAGACAAACCAGAAAATTGGGAGGTAAGGCAAAAGAAGCGGGGAGGTTGAGTTCTGAAATTAGAAGTAGGATGCCAGGGTTTCTCCTGAACCCCTTTTTGTGTTGAATCTCCACTCACAAAGCAAGCCAGGGACACTTTAAAGTGCTCTAGCTTTGGCAAGCCCACAGGCGCCGGCTGTGCCCTTGCCGGGAGAAGCGATTTCTGCAGGCAGATGCCTGAGAAGGGATAGAATCCCAGGCACAAGGGGGACCCCACTCCAGAGCTTTCCGCGTGGTTGGCTGCCTTGAGCCCACATCCAGGGGAGTGGTGGTGGGTAACCATAATTTAAAGTAGAAAAAAATATATTATTACCTTAGGAAGATCGCGGTGTGGGAGAAAATAGGCAGAAAGTCGGGAGTCCAGGGAGCAAATTTAATTCCAATTGGCCGAGATGTGAACAACCACCCCTAATAAGCTGGATCTACTGCTTTCACCTTTGTTTACTCTATGAATTTCAGTTGTGAGTGAGGGTCAGTTTACTTGGCATTATTGCCACAGTCTGTGTCTTCCTCTTCCTCTCTTTTTCCTCTCCATTCATTCTTTCCTGTCACAAGACACTAGGGGCCTCCAGGCCACTCCCATCTGCCTAGGGCAACTCTGAAGGCACAACAGGGGCAGCTCTTACCCGCATTTATTGGCTTGGCAAGCAGCTGGGGAATTCAACCCGGTCCTCTCCCATACACCAAGCAGCAGAGGGTTCTTCCCTACAAAAAGTGGGGACATCCCACCCTAAATCCTGAGGCCTTACAAGTGATGGGGGGGAAACACCTAACCACCACGTGTGGGGCTTCACGCTACTGCGGGAACATCCACCCAACCTCCAAGGCGATCTCTCTGTCTACGTTAATTCCCCTGCCAGCTACAGAGCTCCACACTAAGGAGGGTACACCGTCCTCAGCACTACGGTTTCAGAGAAAAACATCACAGGACAGCCGAGGTGTTCCAATAACTGGGAAGCATACTTAGAGATCGGCCAGGGACATGACGCCATCGTGGGCCCACAACAATCCGACCAGTGTCACATGAGAGGAATATCCAACACACATTTCAAGTAACAGAATTCTGGACGGTTAGGATAAGGGTGAAACCACAGGGAGATATAGCGATAGCCTGACTTCTCAGAACACCTACCGGCAGGTAGTTCATAGAAGTACTCATACAAATCCCCCAAGAGAGAGCTCAGGGATCTTCGACTCAGGAAGATGGTTTCAGGCTCCTATAAAACAACACGTAAACAGCAACCAGTTATAACAGCTTCAACGAAAAAGCAGGTAAAACAGAAAACAACGAGGGAAGAAGTCATGAACATACGATGTGCATAGAAGCAGATAGTAACCTGCCACAAAAAGAAATTTTCAAAATGCTGCTTAAAGTCATAAAGGATATGAAGGAATCAATTCAGAAAAAAGATGAAATGATAGAGGACATAAGGGCAACGCATCAAAGGGAAATACAAGAGGAGTCACAAATAGACAAGTGGGATATACTAAAGATAAGACACCTGTGTACATCGAAAGAATTCACCAAGAGAGTAATAAGAGAGTCCACCGACTGGGAAAACATCTTTAGGAACGGCACATCAGACAATGGCCTTATTACTAAAATCTACAATACTTTTCAAGCTTTCAGTAAGAGAAATACTAATTGTCCACTGAGGAGGCGGGCAAAGGACCTGAACAGAAGTTTCACAGTCTGAAAACTGAATGTCCAATAAACATATGAGAAAATGTTCCCGATCATTAGCCATAAGAGAAATGCAAATCAAAACAACTGTGAGATACCACCTAACACCCTCAAAGATAGCCCAATTCAAAAAATCAGAAAGCAGTAAGTGTTGAAGGGGCTATGGTGAGATAGGAACTCTCATCCACTGCTGGTGGACCTGTAGGTATGTACAGCCACTATGGAAATCGATTTGGCGATTTATCAAACAGAAACTGAGTTACCATATGACCCAGCAATCCCCCTATTGGGCATATACCCCGAAGAGGCAGGAAACAAACCACGGCCAGACATCGGTGCTCCAGTGTTCATTGCGGCACAGTTTACAATCTCAAGGAGTTGGAAACAACCCAAATTTCCATCAACAGACAAAGGGATTAAAAAACTGTGGTACATACATAAAATGGAGTACTATGCATCGCTAAAAAGCGGTGATGAACACATGAAGCATATCAACACATGGGAAGAACTGGAGGAAATTATCCTAAGTGAAGTAAGCCAAGCACAAAAGGACAAGTATAACATAAGTCCGCTAAGGTAAGTTTATATATAAAAGTTTATATATATATATATATATAAATTAAAAAGTTTATATATATATGAGAACAGAAAGGTAAGTGCAAAAGAGGCACAGGGAAAAAGCTACTGTATACAAACACTCCGGGGGTAAGGTCCAGGTTGTATGGCAAGGGCCTGACCAAATGCAGGGGTACATATGGTAGCCAACTAAAATGGGGGTGGAGGGAGGAAAGGGGAAAGGGAAAAAAAAGATGTGATGGGGAAATAGGGCACTGACCCACCCTAGGGGAGGGTATTGTTTGTGGCTCCACAGGGAAAGAGGGACCAGATATAAAGGCAGTGCCAGACGAATGCAGTGTGCCTAAAGGAGTAGGGAGGCAGTGGAGGGGCCTGAGGGCTCAGACCCCATACCATCCACGTGGACAACTGCCCCTCACCCCAGAAGAATTTACTTGAGAGGATGGCACTGAAGCTGCAGCTAGGGGAGGGGCATTTTTGATCAGAGCAAAGGGGAGCAAAGAAGGGGGAGGAAGAGAGAGTAGAGCACAGCCTGGCCCATCAGACCTGGAGTACGACATTCCCGCTCTGAACAGCCAATGGACAGAGTCGACAATATGACTGATCCCACTTTGAGACACACCATCCCTTGATGGCCCAGGGCCCTAAGGGGGACAACACTGGGACTCAGGGCTGGCAGTGGCCCAGACTGATCCTGTGACACCGAGGCAAACCCCTAAACACGTGCGTCAGAGCAACTGTGGGAGCAGAGCAGGGACCCCCTGGGGGAGTACAAAGGACAGACTCTGGGGCCAAAGCATGGTACCCCATTGAACCTGACTGAAAGACACATCTAGAGATAAAAAATCAGACCTAGATCTATTTACAGGTTTTTCTTTCTTTTTAAAATTTTTTTCTTTTAATTAATTTATTCTTCTATGGGTAATTGGTTTCCTTTTTTGTTGTCATAGCTGTGTTCTCACTCATTACCTATTATGCTGTGACTTGATTTTTGGTGCATATTATTATCTCTACAGATCTACCTATAAATACAATCAATTCAAAATACCCTTTCCCTGACACTGACCTCATGGTACAACCAGCACCTTCAGGAGAAAGAGGGGTAGGAAGGGGATAGACATTTCTGAACTAAATTCATCCTGGCTCAGCAGGCTCCGGAGTCTACTCCTGAAGAGGTCACTTTTAACCAGGAACTATACCAAGTATTTCCCTATGAGTGGAACTCACTGGTATACGATCTGGGATCCATGACCAATTTGCTAATGCCACCACTCCACCAGGACAGTTTTACCAAGCTGCTTTCCGAATCAAGTTGAATGCAGACAATGAATCAGGTTAGAGAGCAAAGAAATGAACACACGTGGTGATTCTGGCTACTTATCAGGAAGACGTTTTAATAATACTGGGAATGGCCTTGGTGAGAAAAAGGCCAGGAAATTTGAGCTCAGGATTTTCTATAAGGCCAAGCACCTGCTCATTCTTCAAGAGCAGTAAGGGCTGAACTCTGGGAATTTCATTAAGAAACCTTACCTCATCTGCTCTACAGCACTGTTGTTATTCAGCTGTCACAGACAGGGCTGCCCCGGGGAAATCCAATCCAGTAAGAGGCATCAGTGGCCCCACGTGGGGAAATGGCTCCCTGTGATGTCAGTGACCTGTGACATGATCTCATGTTCTCACTCTCTAGGAGACAGCAGACACTGTGTCCTCTGCTGCTGAACTGAGAGCTTCCTCTGAGACTCCTGCTCTGCAGCTGCATCAGGCGGAGGGTTTCTGCCCCTCTCAGGGAAGGGGTTCTCTCACTGTGTCTCTTGCACAGTAATACATGGCTGTGTCCGAGTCCTTCAGGCTGCTCAACTGCAGGGACATGGTGCTGATGGAATTGTCTGTGCACATGGTGACTTTTCCTTGGAAGGATGAGTTGTACTTGGTTTGAGAGTTTTCAGGATCACTTTTTTTCTTTCCATTCCTAAGTCTTTTCCAGGTGTCTGCCTAATCCAGTGCAAATAGTAGCTAGTAAAGCTGAACCCAGATTGTCCTACAGGAGATCCTCAAAGATTCTCCAGGTCCCTTCACCTCTGCCTCAGACTGCACCAGCTGCACCTGAGCACAGACACCTGTGGAGATAGAATTCAGAGTTCAGAGATTCCATCTTCACACACACATGCCCCCCCCATTCATCTAAAACCCTGTGGCCACCCTGACCTGGGAGAAGAGCAATGAGGAGAGCTAGGGTGGCAGAGCCCATCTTGCAAGGCAGATGGAAAGGAATCACACCGAGGCCCCCAGCTGGGGGGTGAGGGAGTTTCCCCTGTGGAGGTAGCCTGTGCGTCTAAACTGGATGTCTTCCACTCTGCATTGCATATTTCTTCCCTGCCCTCCATGTCAGACTCCTCCAGCCATATAGCCCAGGAAACCCAAGGCAGGCGGAGGTGCAGGTCTTGAGATTGCTGGGAGGAACAGAACCTGATCCTAGTAACATCACTCAAAACACACACACACACACACACACACACACACACACACACACACACACACACACACACACACACACACACCTTAACCCCGGGCACTATTGAACTGTGGCTCTCCACTCAGTGCATCTTTCAATCCTCACTTGGTGAAAGTGGTTTGAAACTCTGTGGAATCTGCCGTCCAAAAATCCGGGGGCCCTCACAGATGATTCCCTCTTTACTGTCTGTGGGGATTTCCTTTCAAGATAAAAAGTACCTCTGTCTCCTTAGTGAAAACTTTGAAGAATGTCATTTCCAAGATGGCCCTTTCTCACTAGACTCTGAAGTGCATCCTAGTGCCCAGGTCTGCCCTGTGCTTCCTGCTGCCTGAGGAGAGGAAACAAATCTCAGGGAATGTCACCTTTACTCGGAGTGTCAGACAAATCTGTGCAGATTAAAGCCAAAGATGAGTGTGTCACTCTGAACACTCGTGGTCAACCTGGCCCTTGTTACTGTCTCTCTGACAGTGTAGCTTTGTTCAGAAGAGAAGCTCAAAGTCCAACATGGGGAATATTTCACTATCATCAATTTCATAATCTGTCCCTAAATTTTTCTCTGATTTATGTTGATCTAAACTAAAGAAAACAAACATGGTGCTAACTTATTTTCTGTCACTGAGGAGACTTTGGAGTCTGGGGACACCAAGAATCACTGGCATAAGAGCCCACAAAGACAATGTTCTACATCTGGGTTTTGAGAGCAGTGACAGGGGCCCTTAAACCATGTGAGACACAGCTATTTGTTTCTCCCTTTCCACAGTGACGATAATTGAAGACACATGGAAACAAGTAGTCCAATGCTGTAAAGAAACGTAGAGATGAGTCTCCAGAACTCTAAGACCAGAAGAAATAGATGGTTCCCTGCTCTCACTGTCAACTTCTTTGGAAATGATAGCATTAGAAGATCTTAGTTTGAGTGGGCAAAAAGTGAAAGAAAAAAAAACACAAACATTTAAAATAAAAAGAATAGGCTTATTCATTGAACAGGCTCTTGGAAGCTCTGAGACTATGGCTGACAGGCTAACTTCAAGATTGGGCCTGAACTCACCCCTTGGAAAACCTAGCCAAACAATAGACGGGTCTAAAAGGGAGCAATAGTCCTAGGGAGATATACTTACTGTAGAATAATCAAAATTTTGAGGTAAAATGGGTGACATTTATCCAGGGAAATGTTCAGAGTGTTTGGACCTGAATGACACTAGAGTCTATGAATGACTCTCTCTTTCTCTCTCTCTCTCTCACACACACACGTATATACACATCTATACATTTTTCCTCTCTGCTGTCTATCAATCATAAATCTATTAATTGATCTACCAATCTACTGAACAATCGATTTAGCTATCACCTATTTTTCTCTATATATCCTGTCTATATCTTTAATCTCTCTACCATTTATTTGAATTTCTATTACCATCTATGTTTCTGTTACTGTTTCCATCCCTTTAATGCTTAAGTTTATTTTTGAAATAAAGACCAGCTTAGCGGGAATAAATGTGTTTTTTTCTTGATGGAGTAGGCTATATATTAGTCATTGATTCTAGTTTGCTAGACCCATTTTTTTGTTTACTTATTTAATTCTTGGTGTCCTTATGGGTCTTCTACTTAAATATTAAGTCCATAATTGAAAATGTTGAATTGAAGTACTCCCCTATTGGTCAAGTTATGCTGTTACCATGCTTATTTATTGCGTTTAAAATATCAGCCAGAATTTGTTTGATATATTTTGAAGAAATAATGTTACATTCCCATCGCTTGTCTGCCAGGTCATCATTCAGTGGTGGCTTGTGTGTTGCTATGATGCTGGAAAATATTTCACTGTTGTATCACATGCCAGCAGGGCCACCGAAAGTGAGCAGAGCTTAGTAAAGCTTCCAGACTAAGAAAAGACAATGCAGAAGCACCCCACTCCCCTCTTCAGAGGAAGGAGCTGCTAAATCCTTATGCATAACTTTTTAGCATTGTCATATACTGAAAGCCTGTGCAAAGGAGGTAGAATACTATTGAAGATGCTGCCAGAGAATGTGCCCTCAGGTTCAAGGGCACTCAAAATGTGGCTGAAGAGGAGCTGATTTATTGAAATCAGCTTGATTTCCATGATGACGTGACTTCGGTACAGCCTCTGGGAGTGGAGCCATCAGGCTCTTCATTTCCTGATGGGGCGTGACTTAAGCAAGGGGAAGAGAACCAGCTGCAAAAGTCTTCCGAAGGTCAGAACTTGGAATTTGTATATTATGAATTTAGGCAAATTGGGAGAGGTCAAAAATACAGTGGAATACATGAGGATCGGTATTCTAGGCATCAGTGAGTTTAAATGGACTGGTTGGGATTGGCCAATTTGAATCAGAAAATCATAGGATTTACTTTGCCGGGAACAACACAGTCAAGAGAATGGCATGGCATTCATTGTCAGAAAGGATCTTGCTAAACCCATCATGACACACAGCCCTGTCCGTGATAGGATTACATCTGCCTTCAAGGAAATTCAAACAATACAACTATCATCAAACATTACTTGAATATTGGCTGCCAACTTGAACATAAAAATAAATGAGGCATAACACTAACAAATAAAAATAATAGTTTTATTTGCTCCTTCTTCCCTCACTTTCTTCTGTTGAGATTTCAATTCCATTATTGTCCATTCTACATCCAATAGGTCCGATTTTACATATTTCCTACACATTAGTATCATATTCCTATGGCATAAAAATAGAGAAATTCCTTGGGGAAAACAGTGAGATGGAGAAGCATCTCCAGACCCCAACAGGAAACCAGTCCTGACACTGCTTCTGCACCTGCTCCTGGGGTGTGTCCTGTGATCTGTGGTTCTTGAGCGCCGCCTGCTGCCCAGGCCTCTCCCTGCAGGGCATTTTGTGCTGCGCGCACACTGGTTTCCTCAGACGCTTTTGCAGAATACTAGATGGACTTGTCTTCTATTTTCTAACTGTCTATATGAAGATAAACTGTGTTCTTGTCACTGTCTCTGGAAACGGTGAATCCGCCTTTCATGAAGACTGCATAATTCTTAGTACTGAGATGAAAGTATTAACACAGAGAGATGAGGAAAGGCTACATACTAAAGTGTCCTCAGATGTCAGGCTGCTGATTTGTAGATAAGCTGTGCATATGTTGACTTCCCAGTGTAGGTGTTGATCCGGTCCATCCACTGAAGGTCTTTTTCTGGTGCTTGTCACACCCAATTCATACTGTAGCTGGTGAAGGTGTAACCAGAAGGAATGCAGAACACTGTCACTTATGCTCCTGGCTTCTTCACCTCGGCCTCAGACTGCACTAACTGCATCTGGGCACGCACACCTGCGAGGAGGTAAATCAGAAGGTGAGGGCTCTGGAGCTGCCTCAGTCTTCTCTCCAGCCCCATGTCTTATCTTGCCCAGGGTGACTGCCAATAGGAAAATGAAGCTCCACAGTCACTCCTGGATGAGTGCACTTTGGTGCCAGTGGTTTAGGTGTAACCCATATGGCAATGTCCTTGTTTAATGCTGAATCAGGGAAGATGGTTTCAGTTTTCAACTCTATAGGGCACTTGCATGTGCACATAATTCACATTCAGGAATGTGTTTCTGGTCTATATCAGGTATAAATAATAGGAAGCCTTGATAAATATAGAAAATCACACATAGTGATAGCTGAGCTGCACATCGCAGGTGTATCTTGGAATCCAAGTGAGCTGACAGCTATTCATGACTGGTACAGATGTATCCACTTACACACGACTCATAGTTTCACTGACTTTATAGGTGAGATATGACAAAATCAACTTCTCAAGCACTAATATTGACCTTTCAATGGGGCCATTCCTCTGTGTCTGTGATGAGGTGTGCTGATTTATCACTTATTACCTGGGAGGAGGGGGGAATCTTGCTAATTTTATTGTTTCCTCCTCACTCTTACTCTTTATATAATGCATGTGTTTTTAGAAATAGAAAGGCTATATCTTCCATGAACTTATATTTTCTTACTCATTTAACAGAATTTAACAAAAATATCATTTAAACTGGCATGAATTTTGCTCATTTTATCTCCTAATATAAAAACCAGCCCACAAAACACAATGTAAGTAAAACTGGAAAGAGCCAATTGAATAATATAAATGTATGTAGACTCTTCAAAAACCATGCAAAATAAAGCAATTTAATCTGTAAAATATAAGGTTATATTTTATCACCATAAGTCTCAGATTATTCCCCAAATAGATTCAATTACTTTGCAATATATATTAAAGATACATTTACAGGATTAACAGAAGCTGTAAGTTGTCATTTAAAAACATTATCAGCTCTGTAGGGAAAAAAAAAGAGAAACCCATAGATCAGGATATATTACAACAAACAGAAAAAAATTCTAGTTTAAAGTACACAATTTCAGAAAATACTTCCTTGCCCGAATGCTCCTCAAACAATCCAAGTGCTTAGGGCTTGTGAGAACCTAATAACCTTTTAATGTTCTTCATTTAAAGGCCAGGGCACTGTTTTGTCAGTTTTCCTCTAGAGGATGCTGGGCACAAACATAAGGGTTGATAGAATGTAGATCAGCGACAGCTCTTGTAATCAATCATCCCCCTATAATGTCTAATGACATGGAGATTATCACAACTTGGTGCCCGTGTACGCACTCTGGGCCCTCTCTGGACCCCTGCCACTTTATTTTCACTTTTGACCAGCGCTCTGTCTCTCTTGGCCTGTATCCTCCTTCTCTGAGTCAGGAACCCGCTCCTTATTCTGCAGTGTGAGCCATGAGTGCACATGTGATAGGAGTCCCTGGACACACCTATCAGAGAACAGAAGTGAATTGGCATATCAAAATGACATCCAAAATCTAGAGCAGTATGTTCAGACAGTCATAACAGCGAGCTGCTTACCTGGATCATAAGCTACTGACCTCATATATTTGAAGGGCGTGGTAAATTAAAATGTGATGCACTTCTAGAGGCGGGGTCTTGGTAACTGTGACCGTGAGAAACTACCGGCATAGTCATTATGAAGCTTTAACTGTGCTTTAAGAGTAAACCCCCTCCAGGTTCTCAGGTGAACATCCAAAACACTAGCTAAGTCTTCGTTTTTCTGACACTGGAAAAAAGGACCATCCTTAACTCAAAATAAGTATCACCAGTGGAAGACCACTTTCATGGACTTTATATAGCTGGATTTCCCCTATCAACCACATGCCCCGTGACACCTAAGCGGGGTGCATAGTCAACAGGGAGTTTTTAAAAGTTCAAAGATGAAGAATGGGGAAGCTGCATTGAAGGATAGGAACACAGAATGAGGGAAATATAAACTCCAGCACAGGCATGAAGATCAGAGCCCCAGTACCCAGGTCCTATAACCAATGCAGGCTCAATCAGAAGTTCACACAGAAAACTCTCTGTGCTTTCACTTTATCACCATCAAAAGTGAGTCCCCGTATAATAATCGTGGAGTACAATTTGGAAAGGGAAGGATCTGCTCCTCGATGGGGAAAAAGCAAATGAGATACAGCAAACATTACTGTTGTCAGACTCTTGCCAGATTCGCATAAATCCTCACAACACATAGCACTGAGAACCAGAGTGATATGTGTTTCTTCCTCAAAAAATAGTCAGATCAAATTTTCATTTTCTAAATACATCAATCTCATTTGATCATTTCTTTTCTGTCGAGTTAGTATTATATCTATAAACTATGATCACACCTCAAATTAAACTCGTTAGTCTAATTGAAGGTTTGCAAACTTTATTTTATATTGAAAATGGAACTGAGTATTACTTCAGTCACAAAATCAATCAATATTCTTTAGCAAATTGCTGTCGTTTTTCCGACAGAAGTGTGCAGGACACATGGTGCTGGAAATGTATGAAACAGAGTCCTTCTTCATAGAAGAGGGGACCATGAAGCAAAATGCTCTGCTGAGCACGTTAAAATCTTAAAACGAAAAGTGAGAAGACTAAAGAGACGATCACATTCCAATAGACAGTAAGTCAGGTGCAGCAGCAAATAAAGCAAACTATAACAGTCATTAATGAATTTCAAAATCAGAATGAAAGCTAGATGCCTCAGTAAAAGTTGTCAAGTTTTAAAGACAAAAATGAAAATTATGTACGATACATAAGTAGTATTGGAAATAGCAAATGTATTGGTATCCAAAACAGTTGACTAAGACTAGAATTCAGAATTGGGAGCACCAGGAAAGAATCATGAGGGTGATATCTTATGCGGAGGAACCAGACTGCATCGTACTTGAGAATGACTGAGAAATGTCCATGCTCCTGGGCCAAACTCCACCTGGAACATCTAGGTCTGTCTCCCTAGACATACTTGTGAATTACTTATATTCAGCTACAACTGCCCCCAGAAGGTCCCCTGGACTGTAGTCTTTGTGGATGCAGATTATTAGTTTTTTGTGTGTGCACAGAGACAGGCTGGTGAGTGTTAACTGTTTGCCTTTCAAATAACATCCATGATCTTCAACACCGAGTCAAGGGATTTCTGTGTCATGACCTACAAACACAGGGAGAACCCAAATTTTTAAAAACCCGATTGACAAGTACGAGAACTGACTTTAAGCAAGTGGGTTCCCATCTCAATCCCATCATCCACCTAAGCTGGACTGAGAAACATTAGCCTATTTCTGAGCTCCAAGCAGGAATAAGGGAAGCAGAATGCTTTTTGTGACTTTCACAAAGATGACTTCATTATATTCTTTTCAACTTTTTCTGAGTACATTTATATTCAAATATAATATAAATATACATTTATATTCTTTAGCAAATTGAACCACATAATAGATTTCAACAGATGAAGAATGTTGTGTCTTTCGAACTATTAGGAAAGGGTTTATTAACAAAAAAGTGCTCGCTTTCTATTGAAAACACATAGCTGTCACTCCATGACTGAGTATTGCAAAAAGAAGGAGGAAGAGGAGGAGGAGGAGGTTACTTGTGGTACGTTCTAAGTCAAAATCCAACATTCATTCTAAAATGTAAAATAAATAGAAAATGTAGGCAAGAGTCTAAGAAGTAAAGAATGCAGAGTTTTAATGGCTTCAGGGTATGTAAAAACATTCCCATGAGAAGAGAACAGAGGCATTAAACAGGATTGGAAGTTGTCACATATGAACATCACTAGATTAATACCCCAGTCAGTCTAATCGATAGAAAAAGATATCCCAAGTATTTATGTATACGCTGAGATAAAAATATGAGACCAGGTTTTCTTTATAAAAATCTATAAAGGGTGGGCCTCTCATTTTGTCAAAGTTCAGTGGACACATAGGACCATGGAACTCATCACCTGACTTGTGCAGAAGTAACAAGCTCAGAGGGGAACCCCTCTGTTCTCATACATTAAAATGTGACAAATTTTCAGCTGTCCAAACTTGAAGAAACACAGAGAGAGCATATTAAAAACTTAAAGGGTTGATCAATGCTGAATGAAGTTTATGCTGAGTGTGTAAATTTACGGATGAACCTAGTCTGATCATTGAGATGAACAGAAAAGTGTCAGGAAGTGATGCATTTTCTAATGGAGCATATGTGCAGAGCACAGTGTTAAGCTGTGGGTTGTAGGTGGGCCTTTATTGGCTGTTAAGTAATATCTATGGTCTCTTACTTTCACTGGCCTTCCGCATTCTCTCTGCTTAGGTGAAGTTCTTGTTTGCTGCCAGTTTAACGAGTGTTTGCCTGTGTGCGTGTGCGTGCGTGTGTGTGTGAGCAAAGGAGTTCCTAGGGTTGCCACGTGTTCCCTCAGTTGGTCTCCCTGTAGCAATCTAACCTGATCCACCTGGGGTCTACTCAAACTTCATCTGGACTAACCCAGTGATGGCTTTTCCAGTCAGCAAAGTACCTGATGATAAATCATTCTTATTTACTAATCATGCTTAAGGAACTAAAGGTCATTGCATTTAATCTGTCTCTACCCTTCTCTCTTTGATTTCTCAGCTCAGGCTCAGGAACCAGGTGAACCTGGAAGCAGATAATTTGAGCTAAAATTGGCACAGAAGTGGATTTTAGATCAGGCTTTGCTGCATGGAAAAACAGTAGATCATTCTTGCTTGAATGCATCGTGCTTCCTGGAAGGTAAGAGAGCTTGGGACATGAGCAGGGGACCTATCTCAGGGCTGCTACCCTCAGCCAGTAGGTATGTAAGACAGGCTCAGGGAGAACACTGCCTTTTGTCTCTGAAAGTCCCTGCGGCTGAGCTCAAAGCTGAGCTCAACGGTATTCAGTCCTGTGTCATCATCCTAACAATGAAACATTCACTAATGATTTCTGGGTGGCTGATTTATCCCCACCCTTTCCTCCCTTTCATTCCAGCGTGTATGGAGACATCCACGGGCCCAGAGTACCTGGTCAGTATCTCACAGGTTAGGTCAGAGAGGGGTGGGCCTGCTGTTTTTATTTTGAGGAACATTTTAAAGACTTAATTCCCCAGGAGTGCAGAGCGCCAGAGTGCTGTGAGAAGAAGTTCCAGGCACTGAACACACAGGGTGTCCCTGGGATTTACACCTTTCCAATTTGGGGGTCATATATAGCTTCCCCCTAGCAGTATGCCTTGTGAGGTTAACTTGCTGTGCCACAGGAATTTCAAGGAGCATGGATCCAACTGCCACTTCATCACTCCCTGCCTTCAGAAACTCTCAGGGGTTACAAAAGAGCAGTGCCAATGATTTCCAATTAGCCACTCAGGCTAATCCTCCCTGCTTTATCTCAGCGTGGCCTCTTTCTACAACATGGATTTTGTCTTCCTTTCCTTCCAGTCTCCTGGTGGAGCACGTTTCACAAGCTCAAACCTAACCACTAGCTTTCCCCACTCTCCCTAGGAGACCAAGACCACGGATGGGATGTACTAGAACCACTCCCCCACAGTTTGTGTTGTTTGCAATCTGTCAGCATTACTTGGAAAGCTTGTAACCCAGGCTCTAATCAAGATGGCGTAATGGTTGATAAGCCATCTCTTTCCTTGATCAAAGCCATGTACTTTACGCTTCTGCTCCCACCTTGGCTCATGGCATCTCCCATCTAACTCCCCCTTGCCCTCCCTTGACTGCAGGGTGCGGTCTTTCAGAAAGGCTTTGACATTGGACATCCTTAACCACAGAGTAGAAAGTAAGCATCGCTCTGCGTTTGTTAACAATGCCTCTGCCTTGTTGAAGGCACCTTTAAGGATGTTCTACGTGTGTCCCTCTCTGTCTTGGCCACTTCATAAACAAGTATCACTCGTTACCACACTGCGATGTGCATATCAAGATGGGTTCATAAATGGGCTCTCACAACCCTGGGCATTTCTTCACATGTAATAGATATTGCACAGTACCCAAAAGATGGATGGCCATCGGGGCAGGATAAACTGTGATCAAAGTTCAGCATCGGTTGGAGTGGCATTGATGAGCATCATTCAGATTGATCATTTCATGCAGCCATGTTGAGGGTTGAGGAATGTGGTGGAGTGTGCACTGATAAACATTCTTCATAAAATATTCCTTCTTCAATTAGATGTCCGGTGAAAAGATGATATTTTTCTCCTATGGGGCTTGAGATTATGCATGTCTTAGAAACTTCCACTTTATTCTAACAATAAATATTGCATCTAGAGGACGTGGATTAAAAGTAAATAATGATATTAACAAAATAATTAAAACTAAAAATAATATACAAAAGATTAATCACTGTACAAGAGAAGTGCTACAAATATTTACATTGAGTCCAAGAAACAAAATAATAGAAATTAGCTGGGTGAGGTAGTAGGGAGGATATAAACAGGAACAGGGGTGTGACTGCTACTTAAAATAGATATAATTAATTTGTGACTTTTTAGCTAAATGATATTTAAAATATTAGGGAAACTATGCTAGTGTTATAATCAGATATTGGGATGGAGATAATGAAAATAAAGCATCATTGGGAAGGAGTAATTATCAGTGGAAAAGCTCACGGGAAATGACAACATCAACAAAGGCATCAGTCACATATCATAATTCTCTTAATTATTTTTAAGCACAAGAATTCTTACGGCCCCAAAGTAAACATCACTGACACACGAGTCCATTGTCTTTGACTGAAAACATACATTCTGCCTGGAAACTCACCTAAGTTGGCAGCAAATTCAAGTGTGTGGGTTCCTCTTAGAAACTGACCTTTAAGAACATAGGGCAACCCTCACCCTATGCATTGAACTCCCACATCTTTACAGTCATCCCTGGTTTTCAATTTGGGAAGATTTGGAATCCATTCATCCTCTGAGACCTGGAGATAGCCCCTTCTGTGACATGAATGACAATGAAGGATACCTGAGTAATAGAAGAATGCGCTCTGTAAAGATAGAGTGGCCTCTGTTTTTAATGCAGACATCCTCAGTTTAGAGCATGTTCTTGAGCCCAGGAGGCAGGATGGTCACTAGTTAGGGAAAGGAATGCAAGTCAAGGCCTGTTATGCCTAACTCAACACTATCACTTTTTCTATTTCAGATCACAGATTTGCTACACAGAAATATAGTCAAGTCTAGGGAGCCAGAGACCTGGGACTATTGTCTTGCCATTTATGCATCACAAGGAATGATTTCGGCTTATGACTTGTGTGTGAACCAAATTCATCCACCTGATACCAAACATCCTGGTGACTCTGCTTCTTGTATTTACAAAGTGCATTGAATTGACTTCAAGAAGCTCGAGTTACAAGATGGTGAGTACTGCAGAGACCTAGGTTAATTGCATTATACAGAATGGAATTAAATAGGAATTGTTGGGTTCTCCATAATGTGATGACCGGACAGAGGCAGGGGACAAAGAACTGAGCTTTATGAAGCTATCAAACATGTATGTGGTTTCAAGAACTGGATTATTGTGATGATCTTCCTTAAAAGACTTGGGGCTGGTTGCAGAAGGCCGCAACATCCCAGTTTGGGCCTTGGTTCATTATGATGGGCAACAGAACTTCCTGAGCAGAGTCTGGATATGAAGCTCGACCAGAGAACATGAATTATCAGGTCGGCCAGAGTCACCATTGATTCCTCACTACTGTTTTCATTATTCCCTTCAGGCAGTGAAATATTTTCTATAAAGTACTAAAAATGGTAGCTAGAGCTCTTACATTCTTTAGGACTTAGTCCACTAATGGCCTCATCAAATATTTCTGGTCACAATATGTCCTGTTGGTCCATATGTGATAATTATCTAATCATTATTTTTACTGATGGTGATGGTAAGTCCTGTAGAAGCACTCCTCACTGACAATGACCCTCTGTACTCCAGAAGGAAATCTTGCCAGTTTTGCACTGTTTTCACAAGGCCTAACATTGTTTACCTCATTATCGTGCTGTTGTTAAAATACTGCCACTGAAGGTGTCTATTTTCTTTTCTTTTTTAACTAATCATGTTCTTTCTTCTGGACAATTCTATTCCTATAACATGTCCCATGTATGGGGATGATATCTCACTATCATTGCCTTTTATTTTTTTTTGCAGTGTAGCACTTCTGTTTCTTCTTACACAACGCCATGTTGCTGGGGCCTAGTTTTCGTACATAACAGTAGAAAACCAAAATTTGTTGGGTCGTCTCAAAAAGTTAAGAATTGCCTACCCAAAACCCTGCATAAATTAAAAGGATAACTAATGTACAAGTTTAGATGCAAACCGTCTTCCAATGCAAGACAAGTAACAGCCTTCGGGGCTCCAGCAGACAACATCAGCTAAAGAAAGGACACTGGTCCCAAGGCTCAGATTCTTCCACCCTACAGGCAGCACACAGCAAGGACTGGCTGCTTGAGGTCCCCTGATGGCCTCCCGGTGATCCTGGAGTTGACAGCTCTTCCCGTGGGCACCCTGGAGAGAGTGCTCCTGCACCCTGGTTGAACGAGCTAAGGTGGAAATCAAAGGATGTACAGGGAAGTGAACACAGACCAGGGAGACCGTTAATGTGACTACAAGGTTGAGATCAGCAACAAGTCGGACGATCCCTGCAGCCGCCAGAGAGGGCTTCCAGGACAATTCTTTCCAAGGCTCCTTCCAGTGTCACGAGCCAGCGTGAGGGGCTGACCTGCGCAGTCATTGAGCTCAGGCAGTAGGTGGAAGCACCTGAAGCCAGTCTGTCTGGAAGCCTTGCGGTGGACGGTGGAGGGGCCCGACTCATCGTACTCCTGCTTGCTGATCCACATTTGCTGGAAAGTGGTCAGCGAGGCCAGGATGGAGCCACTGATCCACACGGAGGACTTGCATTCAGGAGGTGCAACGATCTTGATCTTTGTGGTTCTGGGAGCCAGCGCTGTGATCTGGATGCAGTCTGCAATGCGAGGGTACATGGTGGTCCCACTGGATAGCACCATGTTGGCGTGCAGGTCCTTCCGGATGTCCACAACACACTTCATGATGGAGTTGAAGGTGGTCCCATGGATGCCGGTAGGACGGAGGGCTGGAAGAGCCTTCAGAACTGCGGAAGAGCTCGTTGCTGAAGGTGATGATCTGCCGACGGGCAGATCCCAGATCTTCTCCAGGGACGAGGAGGAGATGGTGGCCATCTCCTGCTCAAAGTCAGGGTGATGTAGCAGAGCTTCTCCTTGATGTCACCCACGATCTCCCACTCGGCTGCTGTGGTGAAGCTGTAGCCCCGCTCAGTCAGCATCTTAATGACGTTGTAGGTCAAGCCTTTCAGGTCCAGGCACAAAATGGTGTGGGGCAGGGTGTAGTCCTCATAGATGGACCCGGTGAGCGTGACACTGTCCATGGAGTCCATGCCACTGCCCAGGGTGTGACCAGAGGCAGGCAAGAACAGCACGGCCTGGATGGCCACGTCCAAGGTCGGGGTGTTGAAGGTCTCAAACGTGATGTGGGTCATCTTCTCTCGGTTGGCTTGGGAGTTCAGGGGAGCCTCGGTCAGCAGCGTGGTGCGCTCCTTCACGGCGACATGCAGGCCCATTGTAGATGGTGTGGAGCCAGGTCTTCTCCGTGTTGTCCCAGGTGGTGACAATGTTGTGCTCAATCAGGTACTTCAAGCTGGGTGGGGGACGATATCACCGGCAAAGCCAACCTTGCTCATGCCAGACCCATTGTCGTTGACCAACGTGGTGATTTCTTCTTCCATGGAGACCGGAGAGACAGGTGGTGGCAGAGCGGAGAAGAAGATGAACCAGGTGGCAGCAGGGACTGAGAACCATCGTTGCTTTCTAATAGCATCCGGCCTGTACTTCTTCTAACAACACAAACACCACTGACAAACTCACGGCCATGAAAGTGATTGCAACTCATAGCAGCCTTAAAGGACAGGGTAGAGCGGACCCCGTGGGTTTCTTACCCTGGAACTGTGTATGGGAACAGAAAGCCTCTTCTTTCTCCCACAAAGTGCCTGGAAGTTTCAAACTGCTGACCTGGACCTAGTAGTCAGGGCCCAATGTGCTTCCATTAATCTTTCTTCCAAGATAAATTTGAGTATTCTACTTGAGGTCACCACAAATTCAAATGAATTAATGTACATGTTCTTATTGACACTTTAAAAATGCATATGGGTTGATGACAATATCATGGTTTGAGCCAAGTTCAGAGTCACATAGAGACGTCTTTGAGTTCAACACTTTTAGTAGGTCCTTTGCAAAAGATGTGCCCAATAAAGCATGTGTTTTGATTTCTCGACAGCTGTTTCCAAGGATAATGATTACAGAGCCAAATAAATATATGTCTTTATTTCAAATTATGCTCTATTAAGGTGTTGCTTATTGATTCAGTTGTGAAGATTTTGGTTTTGTTTCTGCCGTGTTATAATCAACAGTCAAGGCTACAGTGTTTGATGTTCATTAGTAATTTCTTCACATTCTTTTCAATTTCAACAAGAAAGATCTGTCTTTGTACATCACAGGTTATTAAGGGGATTATCTCCCATCCTGATACCTTGTTTTTGATATGTCTAGTTTTTCAGATTATTGTAATATATATTATTGATGTATATATATACATATATATATATATATACACACACACAGCATCTTTCTTGATTTTAAATCACACAACCTCCCATTTTCTGTTTGAATAGCTGTCCCTTTTTTCCTACTATAATGATACCATAAATACAATTAGACAGATCAATATTTTTATTGTATTATCTTACTGAATCTTATATAAGAACCATCTGATATCACCAATATCAGAAGTTCTTCTCAATCAACCTTCAATTTCTGATCCAGAAATTCAACTGTTTTTGAATTATTTTCAGCAGAATTTTACATTTGTGTCATAATAATAATGTCTGAAAATGTGCATGTTCTGTTTAAATATTCATTTTTTCTGTAATGCACATCAATTTCTATATCCACCACTCTTTGGACAAGTACTTGTTTTCCAAATTTGTGAGCACAAATCGTTTCCAGCTTTCCATGTGTTTGTTTAAACATTAAGTGCTATCCAATTACTGATACCTTGTTTATCCCTAATATTTCACTGCACATTTGAATAATATGTTCCATTCCTTCAGTTTGTAATCATATGCTACTTCCTGAAATGGCTGATGAGAGAAAGGAAAAACAAGCAAAAACAAGAGAACCGAAAGCTGCCAATCTTGCAGTATTTCTTAATTGATATTTCAAGATTCACTTAAATTTTTTTTGAAAAATATTTTGTTGATATGCAGGGTGTTTGCAATCTCACCCCAGGAGATATGGTGTGGAATACAGTGTTTATACGACGTATTATATGGACTATGGTGTTCAAAGTAGAGCATTTCTGATTCCTGGAAACTCTCCTGTTAGGACACAGACTGGACTTGAATAGTCCAATGGGAAGGGGTGAGAATACTATTTTGTAAACTTGTGGAGGGTTCACGCAGTGAGTAGAAAATGGAATTAAAGACTATATAAGGTTTTGGAAAAAAATTTGAAGTTTCCTCCTATTGATAAATCTATGGCATGAGAGAGATGAAATCTTTGGAGAAGTGAATGTTGATGGTTAGAGAATGAGAATAATAGTTAAACCCTAAGGTAGATCTAATAGAGCATACAGTCATGTGTCAAATTCCTTTGAAATAAAAGTTCCTCAGGAGTATAAGCCTCATCGTTCTTTTCACACATATTGGAATGCTTAGTCCTCAGATAAAACAGATTGTGCTGACTCTTTTAGGATTCAGTGACTGTTGAAGATGTGGCTGTGGATTTTACCACAGAAGAATGGGAACTGCTGGATGTTTCTCAGAAACAGCTCTACAGAGAGGTGATGGTGGAGACCTTCACAAACCTAGCTGTAGTAGGTATGAACAGCTTCATTATTCCAAATTAATTTGTTATTTACCAAATACATACTGTTGTACCAGTAACTGCCCTAAGGGAATACCTGGTTAAATGAGACATTTAAGTTAATGTTCTCTCTGAGCAATTATATACTATGTTTTCATGATCACAAATCTCTACGTATTACAGTCTTCCACTAATCTGTCAGTGTGTCACACCACGAAAACTTCCATGTTGTTATTCTTATTCTTAAAGCTACCCACTAAGTATGTCAATTACTAGCAGTATTGTCCATGGTGAATAGATATCTGCAAAACTTCCAAATTGAGCAAACTATTACTAACGACCAGGTGTTTCACTTCTGGAATAGAAACCATTGACAAATATATGAATCTTAATGTAGCATTATATGTTACAGTGTGTGTTAGAAAGGGTTCTCTAGAGAGACAAACCAGATTACTAATAATTATATATATTTATAAAGATAGGTAGATAGATAACACAAGAAATGATCTGTTAAATTACATACAGATAGATATATAATACAAGAAATGAACAGTTAAATTATAAAGCAGTACAAATGGCTCAGTGCAACTCACTCCCGAGAGAAAGTTGTGAGACACTCACAGTCCTTCAAGTCTTGAGGGCCGCCAGGTAGTCCTTTGTAGAGAGAGCTAGGCTATCCCAGCACAGGCAGCAAACAGCAAGGCAGGTCAGCAACTGTCAGCCAGACCACCAACAGTCGGGCCCAAGCTCAAGAGATGTAAATTTCAATCATGTGGTCTTAAAGGGATGTCAATTTACAGCGACACAGTACACAGGCTAGGTGTCCCACAGATAGTGTAGCCTGTAATCTGAGGCACAGAACAAGCAAGGCAGTGCACACTGGTCTGATGATCAAAGAGCGAGATCAAAGAGCGAGAGACCAAGCCATTTATCTCTCAGCCCTTCAATTAATCCCACTTGTGTTTATTGGCCAGGCTAGCACAATAAACTAACTATCTCACATGCCAGAAGAAGAGACCCTGTTGTTAAAAGATACTCAAATCCTCATCTTTCCCCCACAGAGCAGGGTAGTAGTATCAAACGGCTGATGTTGCAGTTAGCAACACAGTGAGTACCATCTAAGCAACCAGGGCTTTAGTGTGCTGATTTAAACGTTTGAGGCAAAAAAAGAGTTTATTTTGCAAATAATTCAAACCTGCCTATCTGCAGATATCTTGAAAATCAATCTATTGTATCAGTTTCATGGAAATGTTAATTTGACTTTCCTTTATCCATCATGGGCACCATGTTGATAAGAACTGTTTTGTTTTCTCAGAGCAGTAAGAGAAATTCCAGGGGAGAGTACAGAGCATTCATTCACGGCCACTGTGTCAAGAAAACATTGACCATCTTCGAATAACGATAGTTTCACTTCTTCCTTCCCCAGACAAATACCTTTGATGTCCTTTCTTTGCCTTATATTGTTAGCTAGGACCTCCAGTATGATGTTAAATAGGAATGGGGACAAGTGACATCCCTATCTAGTCCCCTTTTTCAGAAGAATTGAACTTGCATTTTCGCCATTGACTACCATACTGGCTGTTGATTTTTCATATATAGTTTGTATTATATTGAGGAATTTTCCTTCCGTTCCTATCTTCTTGAGTGTCTTAAACATGAGTTGGTGTTGGATGTTGTCGAATGCTTTTTCTGCATCTATCGATATTATCATGTGTTTCTTAAACTTTTTCATTTCAATGTGGTGAATAGTACTAATGGTCTTTCTGTTGAAGATGTGAATGATCCCTGCATCCCTGGTATGAATCCCACTTGGTCATGGTGTATTATTTGTTTTATATACTTTTGTATTCTGTTGGCTAGTATTTTGTTAAGGATTTTTGCATCAATATTAGTTAGGGAAATTGGTCTGTAGTTCTCAATTCTTTTTTAAAAAATCATTTTATTGGGGCTCATACAACTTTTGCCAAAATCCATACATACATCAATTGGGTAAAGCACACTTATATATTCCTTTCCTTCATCATTCTCAAAATTCGCTTTCTGCTTGGGTTCCTGGAATCAACTCCTCATTTTTCTTTTTTCCCTCCCCCACCCTCCCTCTCCGCTCCCCCCTCCCTAATGAACCCTTAATAATTTATAAATTATTATTTTATCTTATCTTACACTGCCCGGCATCTCCCTTCACCCACTTTTCTGTTGCCCATCCCCCAGTGAGGATGTTATACGTAGATCCTTGTGATCGGTTCTCCCATTCTACACCCACTTTCCTTCCGGAATCGCCACTTTCACCGCTGGTCTTGGGGGTGGGGGGAGGGGGTTCATCTGTCCTAGATTCCCTGTATTTCCAGATCCCAGCTGTACCGCTGTGCAGCCTCTGGTCTAACCAGTTTTGCAAGGTAGAATTGGGATCATAATAGTTGGAGGAGGAAGCTTTTAAGAACTAGAGGAAGATTGTGAGTATCATTGTTACTACAGTGAACTCTGAGTGACTTATTTTCTGCTCACTACCCTTCTGCAAGGGATGTTCAGTTGTCTAGAGATGGGCGTTGGGTCCCCATCACACACTCCCCTCATGCATGATGATATGATTTCCCTGCCTCACCCCCATCTTTGTTGCTTGAAACCTGGTCCCCTCGGCCCTTCATGATCATACATGTTGGTGTGCTTCTTCCATGTGGGCTTTGTTGCTTCTGGGCTAGATGGTCGCTTGTTTACTTTCAAGTCTTTAAGACTCCAGATGCTATATCTCTCGATAGCCAGGCACCATCAGCCTTCTTCACCACACTTGCTTATGCACACATTTGTCTTCAGCGTTTATGTGAGGAAGGTGATAACACAATGATAGTTTTTGTTCGTTGGTGTCTGCTACCTGATCCCTTCAACACCTCGTGTTCACACAGGGTTGTGTGCTTCTTCTCTGTGGGCTTTGTTGCTTCTGAGCTAGATGGCTGCTTGCTTGCCTTCAAGCCTTTAAGACCCCAGATGCTATATCTTTTGATAGTCGGGCACCATCAGCTTTCTTCACCACGTTTGCTTATGCACACGTCTGTCTTCAGCGATCATGTTGGGAAGGTGGGTATCATAAAATGACCATTTAGCTAAGCAAGGTGCTCTTTTACTAAGGAATGCGAGTGAGTGGGTCCAATGTCCACCTGCTACCCTTCTACTAAACCTATAAATATATGCACATAGGTCTAGTTCCCCCATAACCATAAATATATTTACATATGTATATGTCTATATTTAGGCTTCTATGTATGACCTTTGCCTCCTCCTCCTTTCCTCTTTTTCTGTATGCTTTCCTCCTGTCCCACTACCATGTTCAACCTTCATTCTTGTTTCAGTAATTCCTCTCAGTTACCTTTCCCTTGGTCACTCCCTACCAGTCTTCCCATCTCCTCCCTTCAACTGGTTTTGAACCACTCATTGTTCCCTTGTCCCTGTGTTGGCCAACACCTCCTCCTTTCCCCTACCTCACACACTCTCATGTCCCTCCGGGACCGTTGGTTCCATAGTTTTCTTCTCACATTGTTTGTCCAGCCTATGTTATCTAGGTGGACCTGCAGATATATTAATATGTGCATAAAATTGGGGATGACTTTGACAGCACCAAAGTGGCACATACGAACATGGCAACGACAGCGGCAACACCGAGAAGCTAACCGACAAAAAAGCCACTGACATACAAAATTGAAAAGAAGAGAAAAAAAACAAAAAGACATGCAGGGATTAGGCCAGCTATCCCGCATCAAACTGGGTTTGAAATGAGGCGTGCGGATGAAAGGAAAAGAAAGAGATATATACAAAGCATGGGATTGGGAGGACTTCAATCTGATGGACTAAAGTCTCGAGTATATTTGAAGCTTGGTTTTTATATTCCTCTCACACAAGGGAATTGATTACAAAACAAACATCAAAGAATTTAAACATTCCTAAACTCTTATCTATGCAAATGTTACTTAACTAGTCACAGTTTCTTAACCTTAGAATAATAAAAGCACTAAATTCTAAGACAATCACACGGATATGCAAGATTCAAAAGAGCCTTAAAGAGATCATAAATAACTGAGTTATCTCTCAATGTTTTTAGCAGCAAAGTCACAAATAACAGTCATTTTGCAATGCTTTTGTCTGCAAAGACACAGAGGTACAGGGGACTAAATAGTCACCCATTAGTAAACACCTTGATCAGCGGATGCCTCCTACAAAGACAGGGAAAAAAAGACCTGTTAGTAGTTCAAGGTCTGTTTGTTGACCTTTAGGAGTGTTTTCTGGACGAGTCTGATGAGGTGCCATGTCCTGGTCCCAAAATCCATCCTTTATACTCCCTCGGGATCTCCTTCCTCTGCTTCCCCCACCGCTCCGTTGAATGCCCCCAGTGTTTTTCCTCAGTATGGTGGTGTCAGCTCAGTCGCACATCCCACATTGTGTCTCCAGTGCTGTCCCGTGTAGGGTCATGGGTCAGTGCAGGATGTCACATCTCACCCTGGGGCCAGCTATATGGTCCTCTGTGTATATTGGGCCGTCCGAGCCGAGCTATCGTCCTCTGAGCTTGGTGGGCCCAGGTGTGCTCCGCTCCGTTCTTCCTCCTTCCTTTGCTTCAGCTTCCTTCTGGGTGTGGTAGGTCAGTTCCTTTCCCACACCAGATGACCTATTTTCATTTTTCTGTGGTACTCTCTTCGATGGTGGGGGTTGGGCTAATTCTGGTTAGGACCAGCGTATGGTCCAGTCTCTTTGTGGATTCCTCCTTGAGAGTTACATTGCCCTCCTGGTTTGGTGAGTCATGGTGGGGTTAGTATGCACATTCCAGTTCTGTGGGGACACAACCAATACTCTCCCCCTGTGTGGGTTAGTGTCTTGTTCCCCCCGTGGCATCAACTGTTTCTCCCCACCCTGCTTCTCCCTCCACATGCTGCCCCTTCCTCTTCCTTATGATAGACTCTCATATGCCCTCCCTCCAACTATCTATGCTTCCACCCATTTATTGCGAGATAAGTATTTATTCTTCTGTTCCTGGTGTGCTGATTGTACTTACCTCAGGAAACTCATGTTGTACCTGTCCTTTTGAGCTTGGCTTACATTGCTTACCATGATTCCCTCTGGCTCTTCCCATGAAACGACATGTTTCATGGATTGTCCATGCTTTTCAGTGCTGCATAGAACTCTATTGCGTGTATGTGCCAGAGTTTACTAATCCACTCATCTATTGATGAAAACTAAGGCTGTTTTCAAGTCTTGGCGATTGTGAATTGTGCTGCAATAAACATTGGAGTGTCGATGGCTGGTCGTGTTTTATTCGTTGCTTCCACCGGGTATATGCCCAGTAGAGGGATGACTGCATCATATGGTAGATCAATTTCCATTTTATTTAAGTGTCTTCAGATTGTTTTCCACAATGGCTGTACAAATCTACATGACCACCAGCAGTGGAGGAGGGTTCCTAATTCAACACAGCCCCTCCAACACTAGTTGCTCTCTGATTTGCTGATTTGGGCTAGTCTCAGGGGTGTTAGGTGTTTTCTCATGGTTATTTTGATTTGCATTTTCTTATGGCTAACAACCTGGAACACTTTCTCATATGCTTATTGGCCATATGGGTTTCCTCCCTAGTGAAAGTTCTTTTCAGTTCTTTTGCCCACTTCCTTAGGGGGTTAACTGTTTTCCTCTTTTTGCAGGTCATGATGGTGTTGTAGATTTTAGGAATGAGCCCTTTGTCCGATGTGTCATTACTAAAAATCCTCTCCCAGTCTGTGGGCTGTCTTGTCACCCTCTTGGTGAAGTCTTTCCAGGTGCACAGGTGCTTTATTCTTATTAAATCTCATTTGTCAATTTCTAGTTCACCTGTGGGTATACCCTTCCCTATTTCAGAGAGCCTATAGTTCCCTGGGCCAGTGCTCTGAGGTTAGTCCCAATTCCCTCCTTGATGGTCCTGATAGTTTGGGGTTTAATTTCTAGGTCTGTGATCCACCTTGAGTTTATTCTTGCACATGGGCTGAGGTAAATGTCTTGTTTCATCTTTCCACATGAGGATATCCATTGTTTCCAGCACCACTTGTTAAATAGGGCATCTGCTTCCCACTTGATGTTTTTGGGACCCTTGTCGAAGATCAGTTGTCTATATGCTAATGGTTTTATTTTTGGGCTTTCTAGTCTTTTCCACTGGTCTGAATGTCTGTTGTTGTTCCAGTATCATGCTGTCTTGACCACTATAGCTGTGTAATAGGCATTACAATTGGGTAAGGCGAGTTGTCCAACTGTGTCCTTCTTCTTGAGGAGCTCTCTGCTAATTCTGGGTTTCTTCCCTCAACATATGAAATTGGTGGTCAGCTTTTCCAATTCTTTGAAGAAGGTTAATGGTATTTGAATTTGTACAGTGTTTTACGTAGGATTATTATTTTTTACTAAGTTAAGTCTTCCAATCTGTCGTGCGCTCAGTC
The DNA here is from genome assembly GCF_050624435.1 of Tenrec ecaudatus. NCBI lineage: Eukaryota > Metazoa > Chordata > Mammalia > Afrosoricida > Tenrecidae > Tenrec > Tenrec ecaudatus. The sequence continues at coordinate 122,289,741 of NC_134542.1, forward strand.
TCGCCAGCAAGAAGGACGCGCCACAACAGGATTCTTCCACAGGCGTTTAATGCGGGTTCGATTTGCAGATGCGGAAAAAGACCCCGAAGCCCCAAACTACTGCCGCTTATAGGCGCTCTATGGGGACGTACTGTGCATTGATTGGTGCGTTCGCCAGAACCCTTATTAGCATACTCCAGGGTGGAGTTATGACTACGTCATCTAAGCAGTGCGCATGCTCTAAGTGGTTGTTTACCACTTAACTGGGCCACCGCCCTGACTGCCCGGCGCCATCTTGTAATGGCGGCGAGAGCTGCGGCTTCCCACATTTCCTCCTTTCTTATTTATTTTAGGCCTAATCCATCGATCCATCCCGGAGCCTCCAGCAGCCCCAGGAGATCAAGATGGATATAAGAACCCAAATCTGGTCACCCTGATGCGTGCAATGAGCAGAGCTCTGCATGGTGCAAGGGCTGGCCAAGATCCAATTTCTGTCACTCTTCCCAGTGCAATGGGGTCTTCCCCTTGGGGTGTGAGAGCTGACAACTTATGGGGGTTAGTTTTCTTTTAACAAAGAAAGCCAAAGATCATGGGAACCACCGCGCTCAATCGCTAAGAGCGCCTGTGCAATGATGACCTTGTCACGCCTTTGCTGAGCTTTAAGTTTGCAGAGCAACCATAGCAACAACACTCCTCCACAGCACATTATTGCAGCAAATGTAAACACCCCCACCCACTCCTTAAAGTAGGAAAATGCAGATGAAAGCCAAGAAGAAAAATTTTCAAGGATAAGGAGTTCCACGCGTGTTCCATTCAATCGTACAACTTGATTCAGGAGGTCTTCTTGCAGCTGGTTCAACTCTTTGGTCCATTGTCCTGTGAGATACTGAGAAATATTAGCACTCAATGCACTAAAATTATCATATAACACTGGAGTGATGCAAAGCGCTGTGGTGGAAGAGACACAGCTTAATTGTACCATAGTGGTAAGCTGGTTGATTTGCTGCTGGAGCAAATCTGTTTTTTGAATTAATAATAAAATGCCAGAGGTCAGATGGGCATCCACACGCTGACATTGCAGTAACGCTTCAGCGGTTTGAGACACAATACTGTTCTTAATTCCCTGTGCTACCGGGGCCCATATCACCATTAGTGTCAATAGTAGCGCTGGATGGATCGCTGTCCTCTTCATTCTTTCTGCTCCCACGATCTTCATCCTCCTTCTTAATTAGTCTCACCAGTCTCTCTGGCACCCAGATGGGGTTTTATTCTTCCATTTCTTCCCACGCCGTGCGGTTCTGAATCCTCCCTGATGACAGGGGGTCTCAGCTCTTGCTGGAGGTGGTCGTTCCCGAGTTTCGGCACCACTCGTCACGCGCTCAGTCTCGCCAGCAAGAAGGACGCACCACAACAGGATTCTTCCACAGGCGTTTAATGCGGGTTCGATTTGCAAATGCGGAAAAAGACCCCGAAGCCCCAAACTACTGCTGCTTATATGCGCTCTATGGGGTCGTGCTGTGCATTGATTGGTGCGTTCGCCAGAACCCTTATTAGCACACTCCAAGGTGGAGTTATGACTACGTCATCTAAGCAGTGCGCATGCTCTAAGTGGTTGTTTACCACTTAACTGGGCCACCCCCTGACTACCCGGCGCCATCTTGTAATGGCGGCGAGAGCTGTGGCTTCCCACACCAATCCACGAGCAGGGGGTGTTCTTCCATTTGTGGAGGTCACTTTTGGTTTCCTGTAGTAGGGTCTTATAGTTTTCCCTGTATAGGTCTTCAGTATTTTTTGTTATATTCCTAGGTATTGCAGTTTGTTCGTAGCTACTGTGAAGGGTACTTCCTTCTTAATCCCCTCTTCCATGGTCCTGTCCGATGTGCATAGTAAACTTACTAACTTCTGTTTATTGATCTTGTGTCCTGCCACTCTTCCATATTCCTCAATTGCTGGAAGTACTCCAGCTGTGGAGCTTCGGGGGTTTAAATGGACAAGATCATGTCGTCTTCAAATAGCGATAGTTTCACCTCCTCCTCTCCCATTTGGATCCCTTTGATGTACTTTGGCTGTCTTATTTTGTTAGCCATAACTCCAAAACGATATTGAACAGAAGTGGGAACAGGGAGCATCCTTATCTTGTACCCCTTTTCAGTGAGATTGTTTTTGTCTTTTCTCCATTGACTATGATGGTGGCTGTTGGCATTTAATATATAGCTTGAATCAGCTGGAGAAACTTCCCTTCCAATGTTATCTTCATGAGTGTCTTAATTAGGAATGGGTTTTGGATGTTGTCAAATATTTTCATATGGTTTCTATTCTATTTCTTTTCAATGTGGTGCATAATATTGATGGATTTTTGGATGTTATTGGATGTTATTGATCCCTGGGATCAATCCTACCTGGTCGTGGTTGATGACATGCTTTATATACTTGTGTATTCTATTGGCCAATATTTTGTTAAGGATTTTTGCATCCATGTTCATTAGAGATATTGGTCTGTAATTTCTATACCTGTGGGGTGTTTGCCCTGTTTGGGTATCAAAGTAATTCTGGCTTCATAAAATGAGTTTAGGAGTTTGCCATTCTCATTTATGTTATGGAATACTTTGTGGATGATCGGTGTCAACTCTTCCCTGAATGCTTGGTAGAATTCTGCTGTGAAGCCATCTGGCCCTGGAGCTTTTTTTTTTTGTTGGTAGGTTTTTGATGACCCTCTCTATTTCTTCTTTCGCTATGGGCTTGTTGAGATTCTTGGTCTCTGTCTGAGATAATCTAAGGAGAGACTGTTTTTACAAATATTTATCCATGTCTTTCATGTTTCTGAATTCATTAGAATACAGACCTTCATAGTACTTTGTGATTATCCTTTTAATCTAATTGGGGTCTGTTGTTATTGCCCCTGATTCATCCCTCAACTGGCTATTGATGTTTGCTCCTTTCTGTCCTTGGTAAGCTTTACCAGAGGACTGTCAATTGCATTAATTCTTTCATAGAAACAGCTTTTAGCTGCATTTATCTTTTGCATTGTTCTCTTGTCTTCCCACTGATTAGACTCTTCCCTGATTTTTGGTATTTCTTTTCTCTTGCTATTGGAGGGGTTGGTCTGCTGACACTGTTCTAGTTGCAGGTTTTGTGTTAATGTATCTGTCATACGCCTCTCTTCTTTTTGTCATATGTGCATTTAATGATATCAAGATACCTCTGATAACTGCCTTTGCAGTGTCCCATCAGTTTTGATATGTTGTATTCTTGCTTTCATTAGTTTCTAGAAACATCCTAATATCCTCTCTAATCTGGGCCTGTACCCATTCATGTCACAGGAGATCGTTGTTCATCCTCCAATTGGTTGCCCTTGCTTTTCTAGACATCCTCTTATTAATATCCACCTTTATGGCATGGTGATCTGAGAAAGATGCCTGCGTAATATCTATGTGTTTGAATTTACTCAAGCTGGACTTGTGTCCCAGCATGTGGTTTATTCTAGAAAAAGATCCATCTGGACTTGAGAAGAATGTGAAATACTTTGCATTTGGATGGAAAGCTCTATAAATGTCTATTAGGGACTGTTGCCCAATTACATTGTTTAGCTCTCTGGCCTCTTTGATGAGCTTCTTTCCCAGTGATCTGCCTTTCCCTGATAGCAGAGTGTTAAAGTCATCTTCTATGATTGGTGAGTCCGTGATCTCTTTTTCCATCTTTTAATAGTTTGTTTGATGTAATTCGCCACACCATTATTAGGAGCATAAATATTCAATATGCTAAGTGCTTCTTGGTTTACTGAGCCTTTGAGCATTATGTAGTGTCCCTTTTTGTCTCTTTTTATGGTTTGGATCTTAAGGTCTATATGTTGGAGATTAAGATAGCCACTCCTGACTCTTTTGAATTGCAATTTGATTGGTAAACTTTCTGCCAACCCTTTATTCTTAGCATGTTCTTGTCTGTGCACTTAAGCTGTGTCTGTTGTGGGCAATAGATTCATAGATTATGTTTTCTGAGCCAGTCCAGTCCTCCAGCATTTTGCTTTTAATGCATGAATTGAGTTTCTTGGAATTCAGAGTTGTTATCACCATCTGTGGATTCATAGTTGTCATAACCTGTTTTGTGTTTTCACCTATCTCACTTCATATCAGTGTGTCATGTTTGAGTGGAGAGTTTATATATTGTCTTCTTTTCCACCTGAGACACTGTTATCCTGGTAATTGTTGCTGCCATGTTGGCTTCTCGATGGAGATGGGATATATGGTTGTCTCCTGTTTGTTCTTGGTGGAGGTCGATCCTCTGGCCATAGTGAATCCTCAGGGTCGGGTGTCTTGAAGCATATACTTTGAGTTTTTCCTTGTCCTAAGAGACCCTTATCTCACCATCTATCTTAATGGATAACTTGGCAAGGTACAGGATTCTGGGGGAGGCATTTTTTTTCTTTCAGCTTTTGGAAGGTCTTTCTCCATTCTGTCCTCCTTTTCATGGTATCTGCTGATAGGTCTGAGCATATTCTTACCTGCACTCCTTTGTATGTGACTGTCTTCCTTTCTCTTGCTGCTTGTAAAATTTTCTCTTTTCCTTCTAAGTTGAATATTTTTACTATTATATATCTTGGCGTGTTCTTCTTGGGGTCCAGTGTAGCTGGCGTCCTTTCATCTTCTTGTATGAGTGCCTATTTCTCCCTTGTTAGGGTGGGAAAGTTTTCTTATAGAAATTCCATTGCTATCTTGGCTGTCGACTTGTGTATTGTGTTGTGCTGTGGTAGACCAATTATTTGAATATTATTCCTCTTAATAGCATCTGTCATTGATCTCAGGCTATCTTCTGTTTCTTTAATTTTCATATCTGACAGTCTTTCTCGCTTGCTTAGGTTTGTTTGAGTGTCCTGGAAATCACTGATACAGTTCTCTGCCTCCTCAAGCCTAATAGTAAATTCTGTGACCTTGTGTGTGGCTTCTGCTACCTCCTCCTTTAGCTCCTGAAGTTCCCTTTGGTGGGTGGGCTTCATCCCCTCTATTGTGGACTTCATCCCATCTACTATGGACTTCATCTCTATCATTGCATCCTTATTCTGGATTACTTCCCTCAGATCCTGTATTACTGTGAGCAGACTTCTGAAGATTTCCTTCTGTGGCAGACCTGTCTCTGTTTCTTCTATGAGAGACGTTAGCTCTGGTACTATGTTTTGCCTCTCTGTATTTTTGTTGGGAGCGATGTTGTCTGTTGATGTTTCCTTGATCCTTTCATAGGCCCCAGGTTTCTGGGAAGCCAGGGGAACCTTATCTGTGTTACTGTTAAGGATTCTTTCAGGTGACTGCCTATGACCTACTATAAGGGTGGGTCAGACTGCTGTGTTGGCAGAGTTCCCTGAAGGATTAGTGACCTGCAGTGGTCAGATGTTTCAGCGACTGGAATGGGGACTGGAGCATCAGTGAGTGCCCCCAGGCTGATTTGACCTGGTCTGTCAGGGTACCCTTAGCAGCCTTTTTTTGTTTCGTAATAAAAAAGAAAAATTTTTAAAGTTAAAAATTAAAAAATAATTTAAAAAATTTTTGGATGGAAAAAGAAAAAATGGAGAGAGAAAAAGCAGAAGTTCTAAAACAGGAGAGAAAAGAAATGATAATAGTGGAAGTGGAAGGAGAAAATAAGAGGTAGAAGGAAAACATATAGAAAAGGGGCAGAAGAGAATAGCAATAATGAAAAAGGAGCAAGAAAGAAGAAAAGAAAACTCAGAAAATAAAAGAATGAAATGAGAAAAACCAGCACGAGATAAAAAATATATATATTTAAATATTTCCCCCTAGTTTTCCCTCCAAGTTCTAGTGATGCCTAATTGAAGGTGGGGGTGGGCCAGGCCTCGCTACCACGGGACGTGGTGCTGATCTGGGCTCCAGAGCCGGGCTATGTGGGGGGAAATGCCCGTCAAATCAACAAGCCAACCCAGGTCCCTGCAGGCCTGTAGAGTTGAGCCTGTGGGGAGAGGCTACTCAGGCGGTAGAAACTTTACAGGGGCGAGCCTCCTCCACCAGCTGGAAAACGCTGGGGCCATAAGGGGTGCTGAGGGAGGCACAGGCTGCAGCGCCCTCCTATGCTGGCTGGGAAGGGCTGGGGCAGGCTTAGAAGCTGGCACTTGGGACCCTGCAGGGCACCGCATTGGTGTGAGCCAGACCTAGTGCACAGACGGCTCTGGCAGGGGACACAAAGCCACGGCCTAGACTCCCAGGAAGGCTTTTCCCTTGACCGCCGGCCCTGTGAGCAATACAGGCACCTCAGGGACGTGGTCTGAGCGGTATCTGATAGCAGCGGCTCTGCTGGGGAACAGTGGGCACTGGCGCCTGCCCTCCACCCTGGGAGGAATATGCCGCGGCAGGCTCTGAGCTTGGAGCCGCCAGCCGCTGGAAACTCCGCAGCTCATTGGGGAGAGCAAAGCCGCTCCGGCCGGAGTGCACAGCCCTGTCTCTCACCTTCCCAGTAGGCAGGAGCACCCACAGTTTCACACGGGGCTGTTAGCGCTGGAAGAGGCGCCCCACGGAAGGCAGGTTTAGTGCCACGAGCCGCAGGCACAGGGCTCCTCAGTCACGCAGACCAGTCTGAAGTGGCCCAGGCAGCGGAAACACACAGTCGGGGATAGAAGCGGGATGGTCTCTGACTACAGGCTGCCACCACCAGGAATTGTGCAGCCCAGGTTCCTGGGCGGGAAGTGGAGTGGGAGCTAAGCTGACGAGGGCAGGTGGCTGGGCAAATGGGGTGGTGGTGGAGAGTTCCCAGGCAGCAATGGGGGTGGATTGTCCCCCGTGGGGGTCACCCACACAGCTCCCGGTGGCCTGCAGGTCAGTTACCAGGGCCTTGGGTGAGTGGAGGGAGGGGAGCTGGTCTAAGGGCAGATCGCTGCCACATGGGTAGAGGGGAACCCTGGGAAAGGGAAGCTTCTCTCCTAGTGGGTCCCATGAGTGGGCAGCTGCTGTAGGGGGTCCCGCCACCACTGCGCGTGTATCATCAGAGCAGCCAAGTGAACCTGGGTACGGGTCCCGGTCAGGGGATGGAGTGGGGTCTGGGGATGGAGTGGGGCTTTAGCTAGTCTCAGCTAGTGTGTCGGCAACCTAGTGACCCAAGGCCCGGACTCAGGATAAATGTGTGGGGTTGGGGTGGGGTGCTTTCCATGGGGAATATTTCACTCACCAGACTCCTTTCTTTGGTCAAAGTCATAAGAGATTTGTCGATTTGATTTATCCTTTCAAAGAACCAACTTTTAGAAGCATTGTTTTTTTCCCATAGCTTTCTTATTTTCCCTCTCCTGAATCACAGATCTAATTTTTATTATTTCTTTTCTTTTGCTATTAGTTGGATTGGCTTGTTAACTCTGTTCTAGTTGCTGTAAATTTTGTGCAAGTGTTTCTGTCATGTCTACCTGGAAGGGGTATGTGGGATAAACAAGCCTGAAGAGAGAACAATGGGATGACAGTTGTGCGGGCCATGGAAGGAGGGGGAAGGAAGTGGGTGGTAACAAACCCAAGTACAAGGGAACAACGAGTGATCCAAAATCAGTGGCAAGGAGGGTGTATCAAGGACAGGACTGTATCAAGGAAGTCTGACAGGGCTGTATCAAGGACAATGTAACCGAGATGAATTCCTGAAATGCAAATGAAGGCTGAACATATTAATGGGACAAGAGGAACATGCAAAAATAGAGGAAAGAACTAGGAAGAAAAGGGCATTTACAGAGATCTAAATACAGAAATATATAGATGTAATTATATTTATATATGAAGAGGGGGAAATATATCTATTTACATATATTTATAAGTTTAGTATTAAGGAAACAGATGGACAGTGGGCCCCTACTCAAGTATTCCCTCAACACAAGAACACTTTGTTCTAACAATTCAGCAGCCTGAGATGCTCATCATCCTAGCACGATCACTGAAGACAACGGGTACATAAGCAAATGTGGTGAAGAAAGCTGATGGTGCTCAGCTATCAAAAGAAATTGCATATGGGGTCTTATAGCCTTGAAGATAAACAAGCAGCCATCTAGCTGAGAAACAACAAAGCCCACATGGAAGAAGCACACCAGCTTGTGAGATCACAAGGCATCGAAAGGATCAGGTATCAGGCATCAAGACCAAAAATCATAGCATTTGGAATGAGGGGGAGTGCAGAGCGGCGACCAAGGGCCTATCTATGGGAAATTGGACACCCCTTGCAGAAGGGTCATGGGGAGGAGACAAGACAGTCAGGGTACAGTGTAGCAATGATGAAATCTACAATTTTCCTCTACTTCTTGAATGCTTCCTCCCCTCTACTATCATGATCCTAATTCTACCTTAGAAATCCGGCTGGACCAGAGGATGTACACTGCTACAGATAAGAACTAAAAACACAGGAAATCCAGGACAGATGACCTCCTCAGGACCAGTAGTGAGAGTGGAGATACCGGGAAGGTGGAGGGAATGTGAGGGAGAAAGGGAGAATAGATTACAAGGATCTACATATAACCTCCTCCTTTGGGGATGGACAGTAGGGAAGTGGGTAAAGGGAAACCTTAGACAGTGTAAGAGATGATATAATAAAAATTTATAAATTATCAAGGGTTCATGGGGGAGAGGGGAGTAGAGGGGAAAATGAGGAGCTGATACCAAAGGTTCAAGTAGAAAGCAAATGTTTTGAGAATGATAAGGGAAACAAATCTACAAAAGTGCTTGACACAATGGCTGTATGTGTAGCCCCCAATAAAGTAAATTAATTATTAAAAAAAGAGAAAGCATTGACCAGCTCCTAATGGCAGAAATTGTATTTGATTAATCAGTTAGAAAAAGTCTCTTTTGACTAAGAGGAAAATTCTGCACAAATGCCTGTCCTTGTTTGTCACTTTTAGACATAAAAACAGCGCCTATGTTCATGAAGGGGGGAAATCCCCCTTTTCATCTGTAATGCCTCCCTCTTTTTAAATTTTATATTCTAATTGTAAGCTATATTTGCTGTTGGTCTTCAAGGATTAATTTACTTGACATTGCTCTGATCATTGCTAAAGCCTTGGAAACAACATCATGTAACAAAATATTTCTTATTTCATTGCTACCTCTTTTCTGAGATTAATGTTTTTCCTTTTTTGTTTTGCATTGTGTACTACAACTTCCATAATTGGTTCTGCTTCTCAAATGTTAATGATTAAGAAAATGTACCCAATGAAAATGTAATGGTAAAATTCTTGAAAAATAATACCAGTGCCTCTGTATTACAAAAAATCTGTGAGTTCCATGGTCAAATAAAACAGGATAACAACTGGAACCCGCTTTTGAGCTGAGTATAATGTACTTGAGAGAAAGTGCAATGCTCCAGGACAGAGTTTGAAGGCATATTATTTTATATAAGTACATGTTATGAGGAAACCTATTGATGCAAATAATTTAGCATTTTAAGTACCGATCCTTAAACACTCAGTTAATAACACCACTGTGACAACTCAGAACTACTCAGTGACTCTGGGGAAGTAAGGTTTTGGTAATCTCTTTAATCCTTACAGATAAGTCACTATGAGCAAAACTGATTTATCATGTAATAATAACATATCTTTACATATATTATAATATGTAAAGTTCAGCTATTATATATGATATATAAAACAACCATCTGTGCACAATTAACACACTATCTACACAGATCCACCCCCTGTTGTTTTGTCCATTGGAAATCACAGTGACAAAGTAGTTCAGAGTGGAATCTGCATAGGATTTTTTTTAAGGATGCTAATCTTTATCGAAGTAGAGAACCTCATCTTATTTCCGTAAACAACTTTGTTTGTTTCTACAGCACCATCTCTTACCAGTGAAACGCTCCATGCACTTGGCATAGTGGTTACTCATTGACCTGCTAGCCCCCAGATTATCAGCTCTAAACCATAAGCTACTTCATAAAGCAGATATAGTCTCAGAAAAACTACAGGGACATTTCTACATGGTCCTATAGGATTGATACGAACCAGAATTGACACAAGCAAAGGGAATTTTGAATACATATAGTTGGGCATCAAAAAGATCATTAAATAATGGAATGTTCTACAATCATTGTAATGCCCAACACATATATCTGGAGATGAATTGCATGTTATGTAAATGTTGACACAAAAATATAATACTGTCAGTGCATTGTGTTAACCATTTGGTTAACTTCAAGGACAGTGGTTTAAAACACACATTTGCCACACCCTATGGTAAATATTATACTCTATGTTCTTATAAAAGTAATATGTATATTCTACCTTATAGGGTCGCTATAAATAATAGGATACAATTATATATTATACTTATATGTATAATTGTATTTTAATGTAATGTATAAACATATGCATACTACACGATATTTATATATAGGTCTGTGTCATATATATGTATATATATATATGAATTCCATTAAGCCAATAATGGCTCAAGAAATAGCACTCAATTTATTCAACCTGTCCACATTTACCTCAATAGAATACAAATAATTTTTGTATATCTAGATATTTGTGTGCCTATCTGTAATAATAGATGTTAACATTACTGACACTCTATATTTTTAATCCATGTGAATTATATTTTTGAATATTGGAAACAAAATCTTCTTTACACTGTTATATAATTGCTCTATATTTTATTAACCCATTGACAATTCTTATTATATCCAAATCAGAGATTTTCATTTATCATATTCATTTATCAAGGCGTGGGAACAGTATGTTTACTATCTATGGTAATGATATAATGACGAAAAAAACTTATTTTTAACTGCTTGTTTTTAACAGGAAATATTTGCCAGTGACATCGTGGGGAACATATGAGGAAAATACTGTTGAGGAGATCCTCTGGAAAATTTAAATTACTCCTACATTAAAAAGACCAAGATACTTTTATACCACCGAATGTTTTCAGTATGGAAAATCATTCAAGAATCTTTCTTCACTACAACATAATAAGTGCTTTCACACTCAATTTCATGCTGACCAATTTAGTATACGTGGAAACAACATTATGCACATGTCAGAAGAATTTCTAACAGGAAATACACTCTATGAATATAAAGAATGCAGTAAAATCTTTAGAGTCTTCAATAGTCATGGATGATTTGGGACACTCCAGTGGACATAAGTTTTATGAATGTAAGGAATGTGAGATAACTTTTACTCAATCCTCACACCTCACTGAACACAAGAGAATTGACAGTGGTGAGAAACCTTATGAATGTAAGGAATGTAGAAAAGCCTTTACTCAATCCTCACACCTCACTGAACATATGAGAATTCACAGTGGCGAGAGACCTTATGAATGTAAGGTATGTGAAAGAACTTTTATTCAGTCCTCACACCTCATGGAACATATGAGAATTCACAGTGGAGAGAGACCTTGTGAATGTAAGGAATGTGGAAAAGCCTTCATTCATTCCTCACACCTCACTCAACATATGAGAATTCACAGTGGAGAGAGACCTTATGAATGTAAGAAATGTGAGAGAACTTTTACTCAGTCCTCACACCTCACCAAACATATGAGAATTCATAGTGGAGAGATGTCGTATGAATGTAAAGTATGTGACAGAATGTTTACTCGACGCTCACACCTCAATCAACATATGAGAATTCATGGAGAGAGGACTTTTGAATGTAAGGAATGTGAGAATTAATTTAGTTACTCCTCACATCTCCCTAAACATAAAATAAGTCACTGTGGGGGAAGATTTATGAATGTCAGGGATGTGGTAACAAACTTCACTATGCATGAGAGCAACAGTGTAGAGAAGCCTAAGGAATCAGTGTACTACATTCCTTAATTTCCACTCGATTTTCTGATCTGATGATTTCTATACATACAACATACATTTGATTTTTCCTTTTTTATATAGAAATATTTTACTACTTCACTAATATATAGGAATTTTAGTATGATTTCTCTAATATTTTCTAACATTTTAATAAAGGTGATATTGAAAACTGTATCACTTTTTTGTGAACATATATTCACGTATATGCATAAATCCTTAAGAGAGATATTGCTGTCATATGCTATGTATATTTATAACACAAGAAGGTGTCGATTTGTTTTTAAGGGCCTGTGGCATTTTCTGATCCCCTCAGGAGGATTTTAATGTTGTTTCTGAAGGAAGAGCAGAGGCTCCTTTCAAGAGGAATGCTAAATACTTATCTTGTAAGTGATAGCGAGAGAGGGCATTTGGTAAGTGAGTCACTACACAAGAGAACCCCATACATATTGAGGTGACAAAATTATCTAGAGAAATCTTAAATAGAACTATATTCAGTGTTTTTTGATTTGTCAATGGCACCACTACCAGCCTGGTCAGAAACAATGACACATATGGTTTTCCCATATGGTTTTCCATGAAAGGATGTGACTACTACTCCTAGAAATCACAATTCCTGAAGGCATTGATATTGGAGCCAGTGGATCTCATAGTACTTAGCCATGTACAGCTCAGTTTCCTACCATGTTTGAAGTAAGTTTTACTTTCTTGGAACCAGTGTAAGTCTACATGTGCCCATATAGTGTTGGCATTTGCCAATAGGGAATGATTAGGATGAAAGTTTGGGGTCAAGAGTGCATACCCGGAAGTCTTGACCCCAAGGTCCTGATTTTATTTTGTTTGGTCTCAACTTGGCACAAAAGGTTGTCATCATCACTTAAACTTAACTTTTGGATACATGAGGGAGCTCTGTAAATGAGAAATGTGCCATTTCATCTATTGGAGTCTCCTCATATTAAACCTACAAAATATTTGGGTCCTTTCTCCTGAAGGAAAAATCACCTATCCTTTGTCCCTCAACTTTCCCTTTATTATATTTAACAAAACTTAATATCGATATTTTAAGTTTTTGTCTGTTAACTCCAGGATATGATCAACTGTGAATTTGTTTTTACAGTTTTATTTATTTAAAACAATTTTAACACTGTTATAGGCATTTAATCCACATATCACACAATTCAATAGGTCAATAATAACAAGAAGGGTTGTACGCTCATCACCCCATTATTCAATTTTAGAACACTTACTCCAGCCCCCACGGTTCAATCACTTTTAAAATGAGTTGTGTAATCATCATCAGTTCTAAAGAGTGCTCCCTCCCCTGTCCCACATGCATTGTTTGCTCCCTCAACCCCCTTACCCTCCCTAACTTCCACCCCAACCCCTACCTCCCCTATAGTTAGTTCTTACCTCTATGCCTCTACTCCTTCTGTGCTTAGGAAACTGTAAAACCTATCAGAAGCAATATAAACAGAAAAATGTTAAAGATAAACTAATAATATTATAGAGATAAAAATACATATAGTCGGTAAGAAAATGATAAGAATACAGTCGGTAAGAATATTTTAAAAGCCAGGAAAGAAATTTTTGTTATCGAACAAGCATTTAATATTCATACCTAGAAAAATCTCATTGAGATCTGCCAGCAGTTTAATCAGGCTAGACACTCTGCAGATGAGTTTTGGCCTCCTACTGTCCTCCATGGCAAACCGGGTGTTCACAATTTTGGCTCATATACTTTTCACTTTGTCATGTTTGAATTTTGTTAATTGTCTTTGGAGCACACAAGCTGGTGTGCTTCTTTCATGTGGACTTAGTTGACTCCTCACTTAGATGACTGCTTGTTTGAAAACAAGTCTTTAAGACCTTAGGCATTATGCTGATTAATAGCAGGAACCATCTCCTTTCTTAACCACATTTTTGCTGTAACACCCTTATCTTCAGCGATCATTTCATGATGGTTATTATCAAGCAGGGCCATGTTATTAGAACTAACTCTTCTTGGATTGGGACTACAGTTTAGTGGGGGCCCATAATCCAGCTGCTTGTCCCTGGGATATACATGTATCAGGTTTATTTTCGTGGTCATATTTTGACAAATTCAAAAGCTCAGAAGACCAACTACTGAAACAACAGTGACAACCCAACTTGCAAAAACAAGGAACAAACAATTAAAAATAAGCAAGCGAATGGCAGGGGGTGGGGATGCCCATCAAAACAGAAAAGGAAATTATTATCAATTATTCCCCTGGGGTATATGGCGATTGCAATAGTAACGTCATCCATTTTTCCAGTGACACATCACTCTGGATGCTGTAGGTATGAGGAATCTATGCAAATACAGTTCCACCGTGAGCTGCAACCCATGATTTGTTGCTCCCCACAGTTCTATCTCAAATTCCATTGAGTTCTGTTTACTGTAAGCATGGGCTTGGTGCCATGGGGGAAACTTCCTGGATCAGTTCTTCCAAGTTGGAACCCCTACCCAACAGATCAAAGCCTGTTATGGTTATGTGGCTTCAAGGAGGGCATTGAGGTAATATATCAAGGAGTTCAACTATGGGTTGGTATGATTTTTGTAAGAGCTCCCAGTGAAAGATAGGAGACCTGATAAAAGAAGCTGAGGCCCCGGTGGAGCCTTTTCCCTGATGAGGAAGGAGACTTCCCAGCAAGTGCAGTTTATTTATACAGGCAAGGCATAAGGAATTTCATGGCAAGTCAAGGAGGATTGTGAACTTGGGAACAGGAAGCATAGCTGATCTGCAGATCATCGTGCTTCAGTGGTTTTACAGGGAACAGGAGGGGAACTGTCAACTCTATCTTAGGTAAAGGACAGACCATTTGTTGTGTCAGCTCCTTGAGCTGTCAGCACCCTTCCACAGGGCCCTGCCTCAGTCAAAGGAAGTGATGATCCTGTCCTACTCATCCAAGAAGTACACAGTTTTGCCTCCCAATAGTTTGCCTCAAGCTCCCAGCCTCTACCAGTTGCATCTCACACTGGACACCTACAACACAGAGACATTCCAGTCAGCAAAGCCATCACACACATCCCTTGTGCCTCTTCTTCATACCCATTCACACATGCTTATTCTCTGTAAAATCACTTCTTCACTTAGCAACAAGGAAACCAGCTCAGCACAGGTGATTTGTGTTCGGTCCTGATCGATGAAGTTGGACACCTAGGAATTCCAGAGTTGGGGCACCTTTTCCAGAGCTGCAGGGTGGGGCGGGGTGGTTTTATCATCAGATAGAGGGGTTGACACCAGAAAGTGAGGGTGCATGACTTCTGAGAAGGTTATCACAACAGCAGATGAGAATGTTCTAAGTGTCATGGGGAGTCTTAGGGGTGTTGTTTATGATGAGTGGGGCTGCTAATTACAAAGTCAGCAGTTTGAACCACCATTGGTTCATTGGGAGGAAGATGAGTCTTTCCACTCCCATTAAGAATTACAGCCTCGAAAACCAAGAGCGGCAGTGCTACTCTGTCCTCGTGTCACTTTGAGAATGAAAGAACCCAATGGCAGTGATGATTTTTGGATGTGCTATTGGAAGTACATTGCATTCTGGATAAAATAAGTATACTTTTAATATACTAAACCAAGAGAAAGCACCAATTTATTGCAGTTTTGAATAAACAGAAAAGTGTGGGTAGAGGCACCATTACCATCTCAACTTTATAGGTGTAAAACCACAAATGAAATTATTAGAAATTTAGTTGTGCATCCCTCAGAGACTCACCTCATGTTCTTTGCCCATGTCCTTGGAGTTTTTAGAGGGGAAAGTAGGCTGCTTCGGTGCTATATGGTGAAAATTGTGAGGTTTTCATATGAAATTATCAGAGGACAACTCATCACACCTAAAATAATAGGCAGGCACAATGTCCTGATGGGGAACAATTCCTCCATTCTACTCTCCAGACATGTTTCCATCATTCCATATTTCCATTTTCTTATACATTTATAGATTAGTTCCATATTCTATTTCCTTAGGTTGAAAAAAAAGCATTCAAAGATTAACGATTTACTAACAAAATTTAGTCACCATAACCTTCTGAGTTAATTTTCCTGCTTTGAATTTAACTGAACCAACTGGTAGATTTGACAGCCACTTTTAGCCATAATGACGTATTTTAATCTGAACTTGTGCTTCTGGGATTGGATCACAAATCAGGTTTGTGGTAAGGCAAACATTGATCTACTTTGTCATTTACGTATCTTGCTTCTGCTGTCATATGGTTATTTCTCATTAAAATATACATTTCAATATCACACCCTTACAGTTACATAAAAATGACTCCATTGTCCATGCTTAGACCTTTGAATATTTTTTAGTTGTATATCTGTGTGTAGTTGGGCGGGGTCCTGTGGTCTGATACATGGATTCATCCTTCTATGTGTGGAAATTGAATTCTTACAGAATCATTTATTTAAGGGCTCCTTCACTGAACAGATTTAACTCTCTTCTATAAAATAAGTTTTCCTCCACTGTATAAACATGTAATTTTTACCTTAAAATTTACTCCATTGATCTATATGGGGTTCCTTGATGAAGGAGCAAACTCTACTCTGCTCACCAAGTAACAGGTGATTCACACTCATCCAGAGGTGCTCAAGGTCTAGTGAATGACTTCCCAAAGGGACCTGAAAAGTATGAGGAGGAGGGACTGCATTGCATAAAGGATGACAGGAAGTTATGGATGACAGTGGAAGCCCCAAACATCTTCATTTGTATATAGTATTTTTTTTTATTTCAAAGCATTTAATGACTTCACTACACACAACCAGGTGCAGCCCATTCTGACTCCTGTGATCATGCATGTTTGTGCCAGTATAAAGTTAAGCTCCGGCTTTTCCAATTATTGGGTTTTCAGATTGGAAGGCCTTTCTGGAGGAACCTCAGGTGAACTTGAACCACCATTCTTCAAGGTCGGTTAACTTTATTACATGCTGACACCCAAAGCCACTGCCATCCATAGACTTTGGCTCATAACTACCATATATATTTTCTGAGGTTGAAGATCATTACAGGAGCAGAGGCCCTCATCTTTCTTTCATGGAGCAGCTGGTGAGTTTGAACCTCTGACCTTAAGGTTAGTAGTTCAAGGTATACCCAATAGTGCCACGAGGGCTCCTTTTATTATACCTAGCAGCAAGTATTTAATATTCAAGTAATACTATCTAGAATTGTTTTTTTTATTAAATGATAACACCCAGCTGTCTAGGTGCTGCAGGGATATAGAAAATGGAGTTAAAAAACAGTGGAATATTTTCTATGAATTTTGTGAAAGCCCCTCAGATCAGTCACAGGAATGTTGAGAGAGGGCGATGCATACTTTTCAAAATTAGACTTCCTGAATTGTACAGTGGACTCATGAGGCCTGCCTGATACAGCCAAAAGGTTTGAAAAGTGATGTAAAACCAAAAACCAAACACACTGCTATGGAGTCAATTCCAACTTGGTACCATTGTCCTTGGGGATTGACTTTAACAGTAACTGGAATAGAAAGCCTCATCTTCCTCCCAAGGAGTAGGGGGTGGTTTTGACCTCCTGACCTTGCAGTTAGCAGCCCAACATGTAGCCACCACAGACCAGGGCTCCTTGAAAATGATACAGCAGGCAAAAATGAAGCATATTTGTAAGGAATCTTTTTCTTGTCTTATAGGGTGGCTGAGTCAGAATCAACTTGACGGTAGCATTAAAAATTTTTTTTCAATGTCATCTTCTGGAAAAGTTTCTAATGTCTGGGACAAGTTAAAATTCTTTTCCTTTCTTATCAAAAAACAATTCAACATTTGCTAATGGTTATTTAGAATAACTGTCAGCTTTCACAGAGCCCCTGGTAGTGTTTCCTCATCAGACAGTGAACTGCAGGGTCAGCAATTCCAAACCACTAGTTGCTCCACGAGAAAGATGAGGCTCTATGCTTAGAATCCCACAGGTCGTTTCACCCTGTCCAACAGGGCTGTTATGAGTCAGAATTGATGGTGGCAATTAGTTTGGATTTTTGCTTTGTAAGGTTCTATAGGAATGTCTTAACATTGTTTTTCTAATTCTTTGATAGCCATACAGATAAACTTAATAAGGAATGGTATATGTATTGAATTTTAAACATTAATTAATTTATCACTTTCTGAATAT
Organism: Tenrec ecaudatus; assembly: GCF_050624435.1. Taxonomy (NCBI): domain Eukaryota; kingdom Metazoa; phylum Chordata; class Mammalia; order Afrosoricida; family Tenrecidae; genus Tenrec; species Tenrec ecaudatus. The sequence continues at coordinate 122,307,633 of NC_134542.1, forward strand.
AAAAATCTATCATATATTGTTATTTTAGCTAATTACTTGGCTAACCAGAATTAATCTAAATGTTCTGTACCTCACTCCATCAGGGATGGTGCTGGGTTCTTTTGAATCAGATGTACTCACAATGGCTCTGTGTACAACAGGACAAACATAAACTGCCAAGTCCTGAACCATCCTCACTTGCTCCTGAATTTGAGGCCATGTTTGCAGCCACTGTCTGTGCATCTAACTGAGCATTTTCCTCTATTTTGTTGACACTCTGACAAACAGGATGTCCTTCTCTAGGACCTGGTTCCCCTGATCACATGCTCAAAATATGTGAGAAGTCTCACTGCTCTCAATTCTAAAGAGCATTCTGAGATCTGAGTCTGCATTTTCCTCCTCTTGTGACACATTTGCTATTCTCTTAATCAAAGTTTTCTTCCAATAAATGTTCATTTTAATATGACTCCAAACAATAACCTCAAAAATGATTCCCTTGGGGGGAGCGGGGAGGGAGGGGAAAAAAAAGAGGACCTGATGCAAAGGGCTTAAGTGGAGAACAAATGCATTGAAAATGACTAGGGCAAAGAATGTATGGATGTGCTTTATACAATTGATGTATGTATATGCATGAGCCCCTAATAAAATGTAAAAAAAAAAGATTCCTTTAAGCAGAAAAGTCATTCCAGTTCACCTGTGACCAGTGTCAGGGGATTCTTTATGCCTAGGCCTCTTGTGTCTGCAGAAAGGGAGAGAATGAGTAGCAAGAATAGCTAAGGTCATTTCACAAGGTTAGTCACAGAATTCACAACAAATATTTTCTCAGTCATAGAGAAAATCAGTTCATCATTACCCATAGTGCACAGGGAACTTTGCCAGGAAACATCCCCAGAGACCTGACCCTTCAAGAGATTTTGAGTAAGAGATAGGATGAGAATGTCCAGGATAATCTTTTCGTCGAGAAGGAAAATTGATCATATAGGATGACAATGAAGGATCAGTCACTTTCAATATTTGTGCTGCAAACAGAGAATGATAATTTCTCCTTTCAAGCTTGCAGTGAGGAAAAAATTTAGAGAAAAAGAAAATCTGTCCCTAGGGATGCTGAGAAGTATGAGAGGAAGCCCTAATTCCAACAGGAAATCCTCCCAGTCATCCATCTGTGCCTGTCTAGGGCTGGGTCCCTATGCTCTATGGGTCTATGTGCCGCCTGCTGCCCAGTGTCTCCCCTGCAGGGAAGGTTTGTGTCTGGGCTCACACTGACTTCCCCTCACTGTGCTCCCTGCACAGTAATACACGGCTGTGCCCTTAGCAGTCACGGAGCTCAGCTGCAGGGACAACTGATTCTTTGATGTGTCTCTGGTGATAGTCAGTTTTGGAAGACAGGTTATAAACTGTACCAGCATCAGACCATGTGCGTCCTAGCCAGTGTAGCCGCTTCCCCGAGGTCTGGCGGATCCAGCTCCAGAGATGACCACTGCTTGTGATGGAGAAACCAGAGACAGAGTAGGTTAGGGACAGCTTCTGGGAGGGTTTCACCAGTTCAGGAGCTGACTCCTGAAGCTGCACCACCGGCAGGACTCCTGTAAATAAACATCATTTGTCTCCTTCAGTCACTTGCAGTCACATCCATCCCCAGAGACCAGGGTCAGGTATCTGAATCTCTCACCTTGGGGACCTGTCACCAGGCACAAGAGAACACACAGCAATAGCATCTTTAGACCATAGCTCTGTTTCCCAAGGGACCTACAGCCCTGGCAGAAGAGAAATGATAGCTTTCCCAGCCCAAGGGTGAATTGTACCCTAGTGCCTGCAGAATGATTTGCATGTGAAGGAGTCCTGTAATGATAAACAAACAGAAACCAAGCTCCCCTCTACCTGCTGAGCCCATGGTAGGGTAACTCTTTGTTTGAACTCATATGCATGGTAGACTGTAATGATGGAGCACTTGGCCTAAGAGGTGTGTGGGAAAGGTCAAAGGAAAGGCAGGGCTATCTGAGCTCAGCATTCTCTCTCTCCAGCTCCTCAGTGCCCCTGCCCTGCCTTGGGCTTCTCTATGTCCTGTGTCCCAGTGAGTGGACAGGATATACTTTGTTGAAAGGTGGTCACCAGGGCATCTACCCCACTCCGCACTCCTCTCCAAAATGCCTGTCCTTCTTCACAGAACATTATTACCAGTAACTGAGCGCCCACTGCAGGCCCTTCCCTGGAGCTGGCCAATGCAATCCATGGTGAATGCAGAGTGGACTAGAGAGTCTGAGAGATGCCCTGGTCTGCCTCAAGTCTCCCCGAGACTCTACCAGGTGCACTTTGCCCTGGACCTCGGCAAAGACAAAGACATCCTGGCCAGGAAACAATCACACATATGTATTGTTTATCTCTTTTGTGCGTCATCTTCTTTTCCTTTTAAAAATTGCAACTAGGGCATCTCAGGCCAGCAAATTCCAGTGACTTGTGTATAATCATAGCTGTTCACTCAATGGGGAGACATGGGCAACCCATGCCTGTGCCCCATCTCCTAGGGTTTAAGGGTTGGGCTAGGCCGGTTTTCAACAGCAGAGTAATGTGCTCTCCTGTTGATCCATCTATTACAGTGGTTCTTAACCTTCCTAGTGCTGCCACCCTTTAATACAATTCCTCATGCAGTGTTGACTCCCCAACCATAATATTATTTTCATTGTTACTTCATAACAGTAATTTTACTACTGTTATTAATTGGGCAATCCCTGTGAAAGGGTCTTTTGATCCCCAGAGAGCTTGCAACCCACAGTTTGAGAAATGCTGATCTATTATAAAGAGATCTGAGGGTTAGATATAAGTGTCCTGGGGGAAGTAGTTGGGAATGATAATATCTGCAAAATATAAATGATTCTTATTATACAAGTTTACTGGTGAAACCTCATAAAGATCATGAGGAACAGACATAACCATAAGAATTTTAGCAGAACATAACCCCTCACATCCACAATATAGAAACGCCTAAGTGTACAAGTGAATGACACCAAAAGAGGAAGTTATAGCCACACGTGGTTACATACTGCAGCTGAGGGGGAAACAGATGAGGGTTAAAAATATAAAGAGAAACACAGGGAATCCAGGACAGATGACCCCTTCAGGACCAGTGGTGACAGTGGTGATGCCAGGAGGGTGGAGGGAATGTGGGGTGGAAAGAGGAAACCGATGACAAGAATCTATGTACAACCTCCTCCCTGGGGGATAGACAAGAGAGAAGGGGTGAGGGGAGATATCAGACAGTGTAAGATATGACAAAATAATATTAATTTATGCATTATGAAAGGCTAATGAGGGAGGGGGAAGTGGGGAGGGAGGGGCAAGTGGGAAGGGAGGGGGGAAATATGGAGCTGATATTAAGGGCTCAAGTAGAAGGCAAATGTTTTGAGAATGATGGTAACAAATGTACATATGTGCTTGACATAATGGATGCATGTATGGATTGCAAGGAGAATTGTACGGGCCCCAAATAAAATTATTATATTGAGAGAGAGAGAGAGAGAGAGAGAGAGAGAGAGAGAGAGAGAGAGAGAGAGAGAGAGAGAGAGAAAAGCGATATATTAGAAGAGGGTCAGATATTTCACCCAGGTCCATAATTGCCCCTGAGGGAGAAACATTGAAGCTTGTAAGGCCACACTCCAGAAATAGGCTCAAAATGCCCCCTAAGAAGGATGCAAAGTCAGAAGATTGGAATAATCACTCTTCCCTTTAGCAAAGCCTCATCTCCAAACAAACAATATTCAAATACGATAAACCCTGGAATGCACCTGAGAGTGCTGAATCATCAGGTGAAGGGTTTTTCTTCCCCCCCCTTTTTTTGCTGATGGGGGATAAGGGGTTGGAGCGGGTGGGGGTTGTCTGTAGAGTCCAAAGCCAAGAACAGCAGAGAGATAGCCACAGAATTGAACCTCTAAGATCATTCCCTCCTCTGATCTTGGCGCTACCATTTGAAATCTTTAGACCACATGCTGAAGCACAAAGTTTTGGCAAAGCTGTCATCTGTGCTTTCCATACCAGGTTGTCTCCGCTTTAAGTGCAAGGGAATAGTTTAGTTCCTTTAATAATACCATTGTAGGAGACTATTAAATTAGGGTAACTTGAGAGTTTGCTGAATAGCAAGATTTAATCGGTCTTTCACATTTCCTGCTAAGTGACAAAATGTCCCCGTCTGGGGTAGAGCCTCCTCTAAAGAAGTGCTATTTCTTTTAAGATGCACAAGTAATCAAGTGATAAACAGCACGTACGAATTAGAGTCATTTTAGAACATTGCTTAGGACACCCTATCAAATGATTACATAATCTGAGACCAGGTGTCAGGCTCTGCCTTTGTGTTTTTGCTGATACTGATGTCATACAATATTTGCCCTTTTGAGATTGACCCCTTTCACTCAGTATAAGGATCTCTAGGTCTATCTATGTCATGATGAGCTTTGTAGTTTCTCCAGTGTTTTTAGACATGTATAGAATCCACATAAGTGAATGTCCAAGAAGGATCTGATGAGAATAATATTTGGGAATGATTTCCTGTTATCTGATCATGATACACAGAACACAGTCCTATTCATATGTGTCATATACCATAAGTTCTTTATTATATAAATGATTTCATACAGTATGTACACTCATTTGCTTAGCTTATTTGACTTAACTTATTTATGTAGGGATAGACCTTTAAGTTTATATCTACCTCTCATGAATTGATTTTAATGTTCAACAGCTTAGAGCAATACACAAGTATACTAAATTTATTTATGGACATCCAGGGTGATTTAAAAAAAATTCAGGGTGTTTTTATAATGAAAGGCACTATTCTGGTTGAAAAACGAAAAGAGAGGAGAAAAAAGGGCATTCACATTGTTATTATCACAAATCACAATAACAAACTGACCATTCGGTAAATTTTCTTCAAAACAATGGTAAGCTTAGGAGCATTAAAGATAACAACAACAAACATCATATTCTGAGGTAGAGAGAGTTGCCATTAGGAAGGAAAAAGACCAACGTCTTACCTTTGCTGGAGTAGATGTCTTGGATGACATTTAAACGCTACAAAGATTAGCGTGAAATATTTCATCACTTGTTTGAAGTGTCTTGTATTAAAGTGAATAGGATTTCCCAGGAGCACAGACTTAACATAATACTTGTTTTATAGCAGAGCATTCTCTTAAGATGTGGATAATAAAACTAGATTTCCTTCTCTTCCCTTGAGTGGCTAGGGTAGGACGAGGGTAATCACTGCTCCTGACTCTAAGCAGCACAAACACAAAAACTGAAAGTCTAGGTATAAATTCATAAAAATCTACATATAACTGAACAAGTCTAAAATCGTGTCCAGAACCAACTCTCTTTGCTCTTTTAGGCACAAAATCTTCAATGTGAAGAGGAAGAACATAAAAACTTGTAGCTGAAGGTACTGGTGAGAACCTTCTGATGCAAGGGAATGAACAACTTGAAAGAGAACGTATTCTGTCCCCTGCGAACGGCCAGACGGAGCTTCTAGGCCAGAACCTTTTCAGGAGGAAAGGAACAGTTAGAAAACGGTATCTCAGTTCCAGGTTCAGGATGCCTGCCTAGGAATGAGACTCAGTCAAAAGATGAGAGAAATTTCCCTAAACCCTGCCACCACAAGGACCATCATCAAGTAAAATGAACAGCAGGGTGCATCAGGGAAGTTAAAATCAAGATTCTCTCCAGGGCGAGTACAAGTGAAGAGAAAACCAAACATAGAATTTTTTTTAAGCAATTTATTGGGGCTCATACAATTCTTATCACAGTTCATACATATATATACATCAACTGTATAAAGCACATCTGTACAGTCTTTGCCCTAATCATTTTTTCTCTTTTCTTTTTTTTACATTTTATTAGGGACTCATACAACTCTATCACCATCCATACATATACATACATCAATTGTATAAAGCACATCCATACATTCCCTGCCCCAATCATTCTCAAGGCATTTGCTCTCCACTTAAGCCCCTTGCATCAGGTCCTCTTTTTTTTCCCCTCCCTCCCCTTTCCCGGCTCCCTCATGTGCCCTTGGTAATTTATACATCGTTATTTTGTCATATCTTGCCCTATCCGGAGTCTCCCTTCCCCCCTTCTCTGCTGGCCCTCTCCCAGGGAAGAGGTCACATGTGGATCCTTGTAATCAGTTCCCCCCTTCCAACCCACTCACCCTCCACTCTCCCAGCATCGTCCCTCACACCCTTGGTCCTGAAGGTATCATCCACCCTGGATTCCCTGTACTTCCAGCCCTCATATGTACCAGTGTACAGCCTCTGTCCTATCCAGCCCTGCAAGGTAGAATTCGGATCATGGTAGTTGGGGGGAGGAAGCATCCAGGATCTGGGGGAAAGCTGTGCTCTTCATCGGTACTACCTCGCACCCTAATTAACCCATCTCCTCTCCTAAACCCCTCTATGAGGGGATCTCCAGTGGCCGACACTTGCACCTTGGGTCTCCACTCTGCACTTCCCCCTTCATTTAATATGGTATATATATACATATATACATATACACATATATACACATACATACACACACTTATATCTTTTTTTTGTATGATGCCTTATAGCTGGCCCCTTGGCACCTCGTGATGGCACTGGCCGGTGTGCTTCTTCCATGTGGGCTTATTTGCTTCTGAGCTAGATGGCTGCTTGTTCACCTTCAAGCCTTTAAGACCCCAGTCACTATCTCTTTTGATAGCCGGGCACCATCAGCTTTCTTCACCACATTTGCTTATGCACCCATTTGTCTTCAGCGATCCTATCATGGAGGTGTGTAGTCAATGATATGATTTTTTGTTCTTTGATGCCTGGTAAATGATCCCTTTGGGACCACTTGATCACACAGGCTGGTGTGTTCTTCCATATGGACTTTGTTGCTTCTGAGCTAGATGGCCGCTTGTTTATCTTCAAGCCTTTAAGACCCCAGTCACTATCTCTTTTGATAGCCGGGCACCATCAGCTTTCTTCACCACATTTACTTGTTCACCCACTTTGGCTCCAGCCGTTGTGTCGGGAGAGTGAGCATCATAGAGTTCCAATTTAATAAAAGAAGGTATTCATGCATTGAGGGAGTGTTTGAGTAGAGGCCCAAGGTCCTTCCACCACCTTAATACTTGACCTATAAATATAGACACATAGATCTATTTCCCCATCCTCCTATATATATTTGCATGTACATGTCTTTGTCTAGACCTCCATGAATGCCCTTTGACTCCTAGCTCATTCCTCCATCTCCCTTGACTTTCCTCCTGCCCTACTACCATGCTTCGTCGCCACCTGGGCTAGAGTATACCTCTTCTCTAAGCAACCTTACCCTTGATCATTTCCCACCAAACATAGAATTTTAAAAAGATGTTTTATAGAGGTCTCTGATACCTTTGGTATTTTTAGTAAAAACTAATTTATCTGTGATGGACATTGCATATAGTTAATTACAAATGGAGCCCTAACTATATATTCAGAAATATTGACAATAAAAGTCTAGCAGGAGTTAGGTCATAATCAATTATTCCTAAGGTAAAACATCTTACATAACACAATATGCAGATAGGTATGATCATATTGAACATGCCCATCTATCCACAAAAAGTAATGGATAATACAAAAGAGTAAGAAAAAGGACGTAATTGATACACATCAACATGAGATTCACACTTGACACAGTGTTGGGGACCATAAAGTTAAATAGGAAACTCTAAATTTGATGACTATGTTAAAAAACCTAAAGGAAAATGTCATCAAGTGGTCATAAATAGTATGATGAACAAGGTCACAATGAAAACGACCTAAGAAAAAGAAAATCACAAAGTGGGGATTTAATTTTGGAGACAGAAAAATAAAGAACTCTACTAGATAATAATGTAAGCTATGTTTAAGGAAAACAAAGAATGTGCAGAAAAGATCATGGAGCAGAGTGTAGCTCAGACCGCTTTCTTTACCTGGAGTCCTGGAATCATGCTGACTTCTTCCCGCCTCCTGTCACAGGGATGAATGGCAATAGCCTGTGCAGAAATGGAGCTCAGCTTTCAATGAATTTGACTGTGAAAGGGTCATTTGGGATGTGTACTCAAGACTCCGGGGTAGGGATATAGTGTGTGCTCTCACCACTCCAGAGTATACTGACCCACAGCTGATTTAAGAGAATCTAGAGGCAGGAGAGGTGAGGCACGTCTGTGAGTTTTACAAGCCTGGTTCAAGCCCTGCAGCAGCACCTGGAGACAGTGAGCCAGGTGCGCAGATAGAGCACTCCCAAACCTTCATGTTTCAATCCCTGAGCTTCTCACCTCTGAGAGCTTCCCCCAAGAAGAGGAAGAAACCTAAATATTCTTGGGAACAAGGTCCATTATTCTCAGGTGTATTATCAAGAGTGAGTAAGTCCCAAATTAAACATATATTATGAGACTCTATGTGATGGACTCTGTGGAGATTAGCATGTGAGTGGTCCCTTTGTAATAAAGTTAAAAAGGGGTTCATCTGGGATGAGAATGTTGGCTGTTTCCTCAGAGAACTCAGTCCTGTCCATGACTTCTCCACTCACCAGGACCAGAGTTTCCAGGCTACAGAAAGTGATGAGGAAGATGATTGAGAGATAGATGCAGCTTAGGATTGGGAATGACTACGAATAAAGGCAGTGTTCCTCTACTCTCAGAGACATGTATTTATAAGACACTCATAACAAATCCAAGGACATTTTAAACAACCGATATACATTTTCTCTTCTGCATAAGATTATGGTAAAATTATTAGATATTCAAAAGTTTGAAGATCAGCTAACTCTCACAAGCTCAGTGAATTCAGGCAAAAGTGGCTCCAATTCACTGTGTGCTCTAAATGGGAATGGCTTTGTGAGTTACTAAAAAGGAAGAGCTTTTCAAATACACTCCTGTGTCTATTCAAGTCATTCTACTGTGGAAAGAATACATGTCATGCTAAAGCAATTTAACTTTGACACCAGAAGACATTTATTTATTTTTTTAACTTTTATTAGGAGCTCTGACATATTATTACAACCCATACTTCCTTAAGATCAAGCATAATTGTACAATTGTTGCCATCATCATTTTTAGTACAATTTCTTTCTTCTTGAACTCTCTGATATCAGTTACCCTTTGTACCCTTCCTCCCCCACCCTATCACCCCCATGGACTGTTAATATATTATTATTATTATTATTATTATTATTGCCACATTCTACACTATCCAATAAATCCATTCACCTACAATTCTGTTTTTGTTCCCTTCAGTTGGATTACATATTCATCATTGCTACCAGTTCCTCCTCCCCTTCTTCCCCCTTTTTTTCTTCCTTTTCCCTCAAAGTCATCATTAATAATGTTATTCACACCTAATCTTACATTTTATACCAAATCTTATAATAAAGTATTCCTGAAATTTCTCACCTAAGGTGTGTGTCCCTTAATAATGGGAACGTTGCTGATATCCTACAATAAATTAGTAGCAAAGTCACCAGAAGTAGGGGGACATAATTAACAGGACAAATGCGGACCATCCAGGTGAAACCAGAAAGAGTGGGCTGACATTCTGTAGGATTGGAAATTGAAGATACATCTGACATGAAGAACTAAATGATCTCATTTGGCCCTAGAGACCTCACTGAATCCTGAATTTGCACAGATAAGTTAGTTTTTGTCTTGGTCATCCTGGGCTGAAAGTTCTGAAGGACAGGCAGGCAAAACATATTAGCACCTAGATAATACAATCAAATTGGTGAATTCATGTGTTTGCAGATGGAATTCCAGAAAAGAAAAAAAAAATACCAGGCCACCATGGTTAGTACAACCACCGCCCACCCCCACCCAAATGGATCATTTGGAAAAGCAATTCAATAAAAAATAGGCTGACAGCCTAGATTTTGACTAAATGATTGTCCGTATACTTCACAAAGTGTGATGGAAAATATGCTGATAAATTTTCAGTGAAGAGTTCAACACTTAATAGTTTCCTTTACCCAGGCCCCCATTTCCCCTGAGTCTGATTGGAGAGTATTTATCTGAGCGTCATGAGAACTCTCATGCAGGGACTCCTGACAGAATCATTTCCTATCCTTAAGGGACAGGCTGTTTGTTGCTGTATAACAGACTATATTCTCCTGTTACAATATAACTTTTAAATTCACGGATATCAGGAGTAGGCACAGAATTATTATTTTTAAATTAGGGAGAGATTCCTTAAGGAAACTGAGATTTAGAAGAATCCCCACATCACCACAGGAAACCAGCCTTGAAGCTCCAGCTGCACCTGCTCCTGGGTCTGAGTACTGCCCTCTGTGGGTCCTGAGCTCCCCCTGGAGACAGTCTCCTCCCTGCAGGGGAGGTTGTGTCTGGGTTCTCGCTGACTTCCCTTAACTGTGTCACTTGCACAGTAATACATGGCCATGTCCTCAGCTTTCAGGCTGTCCATTTGAAGATGGAGTGTGTTCTTGGAGTTGTCTCTGGAGATGGCGAATTAGCCCTTTACAACGTCTGTGTAGTATGCACTACTGCCATCACAGCTTGTTGCTGCCACCTACTGCAGGCCCTCCATGGAGCCTGGCGGACCCAGTGCATGCCATAGTCACTGAAGGTGAATCCAGAGGCTGCACCGGAGAGTCTCAGAGACTCCCCAGGCTTTATCAGATCTCCCCCAGACTCCACCAGCTTAACCTCACACTGGACACCTGCAAACATATAGGCAATGTGATTAGATGACACACAGACAAATGCACTCAGAATTATACACACAGCAAGGTCTACAGCAATTACCATGTGAAAAGGCCAAAATAAAAGCCGAGGTTGGTGCAAAATTCATTATGTGTCCTCTGGATTAGCTCCTGGGCACAAAATGGAAATAGCCGAGACCCCAGAGACTGGACTGTCCTCTGAGATCTCCCACATCAGGGGCTGTGGCCGGTTTATCAGCAGGCAGAGAGCTGCATTTGCATGTCCTCTGATATTTAGAAGCAGATGAGTAGAGAATATGGGCAAGCGTTCTCCTTTAGAGAAACACAAGCACTCTCAAAGGAAAACAAAGCTCAAACAGGTTCTTTATCAAACATTGCTTTAATTGTTATAATCAAATTTTTAAATTTATAATTTAGTTTTGAATTTATAAACTTTATATTATATACCCAATAACCTGTGTGGTGTGAGAGCTCAAAATGAATCCTCTCTTGTCACTCTTAAGAGAGGGATACACATGATGATAGAGGATGACTCTATTATCTGTTTCTTGTGTGGGGACAATACTAGGATTGTTTTGTTCTCTCCAAGGAATTTTCACATTTAATGATGGTTTTAAACTGTGGGCATGAAGTTGTTCATAAAATATGTCCAGAAAACACATGGAATGGTGTCTCCTGTCTGGTTTCTGATCTGGGAGATTCGGGCCCTCCTTGTTCTGTCATGATCAGGAAAACTGGGTATTTATCACTTGAGTTCATCTTCTAAAAGGGCCAGTTCTCATTTAATTAGCTTCCTTAGAGCGTTTCTTCTATTTCACTTATTTGAGTTTTTATATTTATTAGTTAAGCACCCCGTCTTCTGCCCTGTTAACTTATGCTATGACACTCCAACCTTTCTCTAGTTCCATTAGATGGAATGCAGGTAGTTAATTTCAGAGTCTTATTTCTATATTATACAGGCATTTGTTGCTCCAAATAGCTCACAAGGTTCTCTTCAGTTGAATCCTACAGTTTGTTCTGTTGCGCTTTCCAGTTTAGTACAGCCATCCAGGATATAAAAATCCTTAAATGCATGTCATAGTTATCAATGATACAAATACACAAAATGAATTTTGCACCAACTTTGGTTTTCATTTTAACCAATTTACATGGTTATCATTGCAGACCCTGCTGTGTGTGTGTGTGTAATTGTGAGTACAATTGGTTGCGTGTGTGTCATCTAATCACAGTCCCTCTGTGTTTGCAGGTGTCTAGTTTGAGGTGCATCTGGTGGAGTCTGGGGCAATCTGAGAAAACCTGGGGAGGGGGCAGTCTTTGAGACTATCCTGTGAAGCAAGCCTCTGGATTCACTTTCAGTGACTATTACATGATCTGGATCCACCAGGCTCCAGGGAAAGGCCTGCAGTGGGTGGTAATCATAAGGTATGATGGTGGTGGCACACACTACACAGATTCCGGAAAGGGCAGATTCACCATCTCCAGAGACACCACCAAGAACACGCTCCATCTTCAGATGGACAGCCTGAAAGCCGAGGACACGGCCGTGTATTACTGTGCAAGATGCCCAGTGAGGTACCAACAGTGAGAGCCCAGACATAAAGCTCCCCTGCAGGGAGGAAGCATGTCTCCAATGCACGCAGTGGACAGGATCACACCCAGAGGCAGGTGCAGACAGTTTCAGTTAGAAGATTCTGCCCATCTTGCAGTTTCCTTAGGGAATCTCTCTTTTTTTCTTTCATGCTTATGTACCTACCCCTGATATCTCATAATTCAAAAGTTGTATTGTAAAAGTAGGAAACATTCTCACATGCAAACAAAGCATCTGTCCCTTATGGAGGGGAAAAGACCCTGCCAGGCCTCCCCAGCATCAGAGTTCTGAAAAAGCTCAAGATTAGATTTTCCAATAAAACTCAGGGCAAATGAAGTCCCTTTAGGGCTAATTTTGAAGTGTGCACTCATGTCTGAAAGGATGGTAGTTTGAACCCACCCAGCCATGCTTTAGGTTGCAGGACTCATGATATGCTTCTTGTTGTCCTTAGGTGCCATTGAATTACCTCCGGCCCATAGGGATTCTATGCACAACTGAATACAATACTGCACAGCCCTGTGCCATCCTCACAATTACTCCCATGCCAGAGCCCATTGATAGAGGCTCTGTGTCAATCATTCTTGTCAAGAGCCTTCCTTTTTCTCCCAGCCCTCAACTTCTCAAAACAATGACTTTTTTCCAGGACTGGTCTCTGCTGACAATATACCGAGAGTGTGTAAGACACAGTCTGCTGTCCTTGCCTCTGTGGAGCACTCTGGCCATACGTTTTTCAATACAGATCTGTTTGTCTTTAAGTAGCCCATGGTATTTACAATATTCTTCTCCAGCACCACAATTCAAATGCATTGATTCATCTTCATTATTCCTTACTCAATGTCCAACTTTCACAAGCATATGATGCAATGGAGAGTGTCATGGCTTGTGTCAGGAACACATTAGTCCTCAAGGGAACATCCTTGGTCTTCGATACTCTAAAGTGGTCTTGTGCAGCAGTCTGCAATCCATGTTTTGATCTCTTGACTGTTGCTTCAATGAGCATTGATTGTGGATACAAGTAAGACAACTTCAACCTTTTCACGCTTATCATGATGTTACCTATTGCTCCAGTAGTGAGCATTTGGTGTTCTTTATAATGAGTTGTAATCCATACTGAAGACTGAAATCCTTGCTCTTCATCAGCAAGTACTTCAATCACTCCTCACTTTCATCAGGTAAGTTTGTGTCATCTGTGTACTGCGGGTTGTTAATAAGCCTCTCTCCAATCCTGAGGCACACACTTCATGTAAGCGGACATCTCTGATGATTTGCTCAGCATAGAGATTGAACAAGTATGGTGAGAAGATACACACCTGTCACACCCTTTCCTGACTGTAAGCCATGCATGATCTCCTTGTTCTTTTCATCCAGCAGCCTCTAGAGCCACGTGAAAGTTCCCCATGAGCACAAAGAAATGCTCTGCAAGTCCCATTCTTCTCAAGGTTATCCGACGTTTATTCTGGTACACGCAGTCAAAGACCTTGACATGGTCAATGAAATATAAGCAAACATCTTTCTGATATTCTCTGCTTTGAACCAAGATCCATCTGGCAGCACCGGAGACGCAGTGTGGGAATTGCGCCTGACCTGATCCCACCACACCGAGGCAAAGCACTGGGGAAATGCAGCGGAAGAGCAAGGGAATGGAGCAGCAAGGTCCCCAGGGAATGCTGAAAGTGGACTTTGGGGCCAGGACGTGGTGCCCCAACAGACTGGACTGGAAAACACTCCTAAAGGTCAACAAATGATCCTTGAACTAACTACAAGCTTTTCTTTCTTGATGTGTTTTGTTTTGTTCTTTGTCAGTGGTTTGTTGTTATTGCTTTGTTGTATACTGTTGCTTTGTTTTCCTCTGTCTTGTTTTTGTGCATGTTATTATCTCCACAGGTCTGTCTAAATAAGATAGGCTGGATGAACTATCTGGAGGAAAAACAATGGGACCGACAGTTCCGGGGGGACTTGGGATAGGGGGAGGTTGGGGGTAAGGAAGTGGTGTTAACAAACCCAGGGACAAGGGAGCAACAAGGGATCCAAATTGGTGGTGAGGTGGGAGTGGCAGGCCTGGTTGGGAATGATCCAGGATAAGGTAACGTAACGAAGAGGTATAGCTGTAACCCAGGTGGGGACTGAGCATGATAGTGGGGCAAGAGGAAAGTCAAGGGAAATAGAGGAAAGAGCTAGGAGGCAAAGGGTATTTATAGAGGTCTAGAAAAAGACATGTATATATGCAAATATATATATGAGGATAGGGAATTAGATCTATGTGCCTATATTTATAGGTATAGTATTAAGGTGGCGGAAGGAACTTGGGTCTCTGCTCAAGCACTCCCTCAATGCATGAATACTTTCTTCTATTAAATTGACATTCTATGATGCTAACCCTCCTGACACAACCGCTGAAGCCAAAGCGGGTAAACAAGCAAATGTGGTGAAGAAAGCTGATGGTGCCAGGCTATGAAAAGAGATAGCATCTGCGGTCTTAAAGGCTTGAAGGTGAACAAGAGGCCATCTAACTCAGAAGCAACAAAGCCCACATGGAAGAAGCACAACAGCCTGTGCCATCACTAGGTGTCAAAGGGATCAGGTATAAGGCATCATCAGAAAATTTTTTTTTTAATATAGTGAATGAAGGGGACAGTGCAGAGTGGAGACCCAAAGCCCATTTGTTGGCCACTGGAGATCCCCTCACAGAGGGGTTTAGGGGAGGAGATGAGTCAGTCAGGGTGCGATGTAGCACCGATGAAGAATACAGCTTTCCTCCAGTTCCTAAATGCTTCCTCCCTCCTAACTACCATAATCCGAATTCTACCTTGCAAGTCTGGATAGAGCAGAGGATGTACATTGGTGCAGATAGGAGCTGGAGGCACAGGGAATCCAGGGCAGATGATACCTTCAGGACCAGGGGTGTGAGGGGCGATGCTGGGGTGGGGGGGTAGAGGTTGTGTGGGTTGGAAAGAGGGAACCGATTACAAGGATCTACATGTGTCTTCCTCCCTGGGGGATGGACAACAGAAAAGGGGTGAAGGGAGACGCCGGACAGGGCAAGATATGACAAAATCATAATTTATAAATTATCAAGGGCTCATGAATGAGGGAAGTGTGGGAGGGAGGGGGAAAAGAGGACTTGATGCAAATGGCTTAAGTGGAGATCAAATACTTTGAAAATGATGAGGGCAAAGAATGTATAGATGTGCTTTATACAATTGATGTATGTATGGATTATGATAAGAGTTGTATGAGTCCCTAATAAAATGGGGGAAAAAAGATCCATCTGGTATCAGAAATGATATTGCTTGTTCCAAATCCTCTTCTGAATCCAGCATGAAATTCTGGCAGTTCTCTGTCAATGTACTGCTGCAACCAGTGTTCTTTGATCTTACATAAAAGTATACTTGTGTATGATATCAATGATATTGTTCTATAGTTTGAGCATTCTACTGGATCCCCTTTCTTTGACATGGGTACCTCTATATATCTCTTCCGGTCCATTTGCCAAGTAGTCATCTTCCACATTTCCTGGTCTGGTTAGATGAGTCCTTCCAGTGCTTCTTCTGAAACATTTCAACGGGCATGTCACCGATCCCTGGAGCCTTGTTTTTGGCTGATGCATACAGTGCAGTTTCAACTTCTTCCGTCAGCATCACTGGTTCGAGCTCGTGTGCTGCCCCTGAAATGGTGGAATACAGACGAGCTCTTTTTGGTACAGTGACTGTGTACCCTTTCCACCTTCTCTTGATGCTGCCTCTTGATGCAAGAAGTATGATCTGCTTGGAAAGGGTTAATCTCAGGGATTGACTCAGAGTTCAATTCCTTCAATATGATACTCTCTGGGGTCCAGTCTAAAATCAAGAGTGTGGGTCCTTCAAGGGCAGTAATATCTAAGAGCAGGATGAGGTTGACCTCTGACCCTTTGATTCACATAGGAGTGTGTGAGTCAACTTGAGGTGCCAAAAACACTGGATGTTCAATATATGATGAAGCAATAAGCCTAGATATGGCTTCAACATTGATCCCAGCTAACACAGGTGTTTCTTGTAATTCTTGGTTGTCCGAGAATCTTTTCTCTGGATCCAGAAGGTGGTTATACAATTGATTCAAGTCAGCATAGTCTCTGGAAAATAAATACGTGGTGTCACTTCTGTTTGTCCCAATGTCTGTCTTTTCAGACTGGAGCTCAGTAGAGTAAACCAAATCCTCAATATTTCACTGGAAGTAGGGACAGAGCAATATTTTTTATTTATTTGGTATGATCTCAGCCAGTCTCAGGATTCAGTGACACATAACCATAAGTGTTGAATGTTCAGATATTTTTCAGTGTAATTGTCCTCCTGGCTCAGCCCCTAAAATCAACCACTGCCATGGAGTTGATTTTGACTTATGGTGTCCCTAGAGAGCACACTTGAATTGCCCTTTGGTTTTCCAAGGTTTTACATAGGAGCAGACAGCCACTATAGCTTCTTCTGCCTCCCGGTGTAGAAAGTTCATCTCTGCTCAGTGCTCTTACACCTTCTGACATTATTCAGAAGGGACTCTACTGCCCCAAATCATTCATATAATTTCCCTTAATGCAATCTTACTTTTTTTTGTTTACCTCTATCTGTCCAAAATCCATTGAAAACGACCCAAGAAGCCAGGACAACAACACTACTTACACAAAATCCATTTGACGAAAATTTTAACTAAATTGTATCTACAATTTGTCATCATTTGTTTGTCTAGGAGAGTTTATGTTCCTCACATCTTTCCTTCCAGGAGAGTCTTCAGGTCCAAGATGTTGTTGTAGATATCCAACCGTGTGCCAAGAAAATGCAGGAACAGGGGTGAACAGTTTTCACCATAACTTAGTAATGGCAACCTTCTAAAACTTCAATTGCTTTATAGTGATAAGAATACTTCGTACTCCATAGTAAGTTTTAAATATGTACAGCAGTACAGTTGTTTTAAGTGAAGTGATGTTTGTCCATGTCAGTGACTCACTCAAAGTCATTCTGATATACAGAAAACCTTGAATTGGGCTCATTTTCAATTCAGTGTGATTTATAGATTTTAATGATCCTCAAAGTTGGGAATTCAGTGTGAATTCTAGATTTCAATTGATCCTCAAACTTTGGAATATATAATCAGTTTACCATGATATAATGGAGAAAGGGAAATAATGGATGTTTTGTAAGTCTGGAAGCCTGTAAGTTGAGCATCATGGACTTTATTCCTAAAGCTACCCTGCCCTTTGGGTTTTTCAACATCTTTAATTAGTTCTTTTAGCATGAACGCTGGGCTAGATGAAGAGGTCCCCAGGCTTGGTGAGTGGAAAACACAGTTGGAAGCTTGTGTTCTCATGATGGTACAGTCAACATTCTCCTCTCAGAGGAGCCTAGTCTCACCTCTATTACAAAGGTGCCACTGACACACATCTCCACTTACTTCATCAGATGAAGCCTCATAACACATTTATTTATATGCATGCTCTCTATAAGTCAGTGTAATATTTATGGGGATGTTGGACTTTATTTACAAGAGCATTGAACATATTTGTGTCATGTTCTTCTTGGTGGCAGGACACAGATGCAATAGCTCAGGGATTCTGACGTGAAGGTCTGGAAATGCCTCATCCTATCAATAGTTCACTGGATTCTCCCTCGTCCTGTGGTCTGCTGTCCCAGCTGCAGATGTGGATGTTGATCCAGATCTAGTGAGAATCACAGACCTTGTCCTTCACTTGTGAGTTCTTTAGATGTTCTTCAATCAGCTTTTCTGTGAGCTGGGATGGTCGAGGCTCCATTAAAGAGATGGAAAGGTGTCATTACAATATGAAGGGGTGGGTGTTTTTATCCCACCATGGTGTCTTGAGTACATGTCACCAGAGACCCCTTCGACAGTCATGTTTATTGAAATCTGAGTTATGTTACAGCTGATGACATGGCGATCTATTTAAATAAATGTATTTGAATTGTGGTGCTTGGGAAGGCTGTTTTACTTGCCCTGGGCTTCTAAAAGGACAAACAGATCTGTTTTGAAAGAAGTAAGTCCAGAGTTCTCCTTAGAAGCAAGAAGGCAAGACTTTGTCTTACAAATTTTGGACATATTGTCAGGACCAGGCCCTGGAAAAGGACATCATGTTCGATAAAGCTATGGGGTGGTGAAAAAGAAGAAGGCTCTCAAAGAGACTGATTGACCCAGTGGCTCCATCAATGGGCTCAGACATGGGAATAATTTTGAGGCTGGCACAGGACCGTGCAATGTTTGGTTCGGTTGTGCAAAGGATCGCAATAGGCCGGAGGCAATTCATTGGCACCCAACAACAAAAAAGAGCAGATCATCAGTTCCAAGACATCACTAGGTAGTTCAAACCAGCAACCATTCAGGCATGAGTGCACACTTCACAATTAGACCTTTCTAGGCACTTCATTTGCCTGCATCTTTATGTAAAATCTGTTCTTGAACTTCATCAGAACTCTGATGCTTGGGACACCTGGCAGGGTTCTTCCCCTCCATAATAGACAGGTGTTTTTTCTGCATGTGAGAATGTTACCTACTTTTAAGATACAAATTTTTAACTATGTGATATCAGGGAAGTATACATAATCATAAAATAAAAATAGAATTTCCTTGGGTAACTGCAAGAAGAAGGAGAATCCTCCGAACTGAAACCATCTACACCTGCCCCTGGGTCTGAGTCCTGTGCTCTGGCGGTCCTGAGTGACCCCGGGAGACCAATGTCCACCCTGCAGGGGAGGTTTGTGTCTGGGTTTTCACTGAATTCCCATCACTGTGTCTCTTGCACAGCGGTACATGACCATGTCCTCAGCTTTCAGGCTGTTCATCTGCATATACAGCATGTTCTTGGCATTGTCTCTGGAGATCGTCAATCGGCCCTTTACAGAATCTGTGTGAAGTGTACTACTACCAGAAGTACTAATGTATGCAACCCACTGCAGGCCCTTCCCTGGGTCCTATCGGATCCAGTTCATGTGATAGCTACTGAAGGTGAATCCATATGGTGCACAGGAAAGCCTCAGATCGCCTCCAGACTCCAATAGCTTTACCTCACACTGGACACCTGCAAATACAGAGGCACCATGATTAGACAACACACAAACAAATACACTCATAAACACACACACATTGGCATCTGCAATGATTAGCATGTAAAATGGCCAAAATGAAAGTCAATGTTGGTGTAAAATCCATGATATGTCCTGTGGACTAACTCGTGAGCACAAATGGAAACAGCAGAAACTTCAGCGACTGGAACTGTCCTCTGAGATCTCTCACATCAGGGGCCGTGGTTGGTTTATCAACAGGCAGAGAGCTGCATTTGCATGTCCCCGGCTATTTAGAAGCAGATGAGTAGAGAACATGGACCAGAGTTCTACCTCAGACTCAGAGAAACACAAGCACTCTTAGCAGAAAACAGGTTCTTATCCAGGTTCTTTATCAAGTACTGCTTTAATTGTTATATATTATCATTTTTTAAATAAAATGTAGCTTTCAATTTATAAACTTTATATTACAGACACAACTATCTTTGTGGTATGAAAACTCACAATGCATCCTCTCTCATTCACCTTAAGATTTGGATAGACATGATGAGAGTGGACGACTCTATTACCTGTTTCTTGTGTGGAAACATTACTGGTTTTCTTGCCTTCCAAGGAATTTGTCCATTCCAGTCTTTTAAAACTGTGGGCATGAAGTTCTTCATAAAATATGTCCAGCAAACCTGTAGAATGGTGTCTCCTCTGGATTCTGACCTGACAGCTTCCAGGCCTCCTCCTTTTGTCATGATCAGGAAACCTGGCTGCTTCTCACTTTCCTTCATCTTCTCAAAGAGTCAGCTTGACTTTAATTGGTCTACCAATTGTGATCCTTCTAGTTCATTTATTTGAGTTTCTGTATTTATTAGTTCCTGCCCACTCTCCTGATCTGCCTATAATATGGCATACACACCCTTTTCTAGTTCCATTATGTGGAAACTGAGGTCCTTAATATCAGAGTGTTATTCCTACATTATACAGATATTTGATACTAAAAATAGTCCGCGAAGGGCTCTTCAGCTGAATCCCACATTTTGTTATGTTGTGCTTTCATTTTCATTCAGCCCAATACAGCCATCCAGGGTATAGAAATCCTTAAATCTACTTCATAGCTATCAATGATATAAATGGCATTTGTATATAAAGCAGGTATACATGAAATTTTACAATTTTGTGCATGCATAAAATCTACAAATGAATGAGTATTTCAATATCTGTGGGGTTTGTTATGAACATGAAGGAAGAGGGCATTATTTGAGCAAATATTTTGGAGGGAACAGAAACCCCAGGTCCTTGCTTCCAGGCCTCCCCCATTGTTCTGGCCCCAAAAGTCATGTCCCTGTGTTTACTAAAACCCAAGCAGACCATTGTCATTATGGCAGGGACATTGTGCTTGTGATCGCACTGAGTCCTCTCACTGTTCCTCTCACAGTAATGGACAGCTGTGCCCTCAGGGTCATTGTGCTCAGCTGCAGGGAGACCTGCTTGGTGGATATTCTTCTGGAGCCTGAGCATCAGTTCCTTAGAGATGAGTGGGGTTTCTTCTACTAAAATATATTGCTCACAACTACTCCAACCTCTTCTGTAGCTTTGGCAGTTCCAGCTCTGGAAACATGGAGTCATCAGACACAGTGGAGCTTAGGGAGAGGATCTGTGAGGGAATCATCATGCCTGGGCCCAAATCTTGGACAACTAGGAAGAGGGAAAATAATCACTGATGACAAGTCTTGGAAACCCAATCATGTCAACCCATTTTTGGCATCTTGACATACTACAGAGAAGTAACCACTAGGCAGAAAAATATCCACAGGAATTCCCTGGCTTATGGACAAGGGCTGTGGGTCCTAGAGAACCCTGTCCAAAAAGTAATGTTTTTCGCTAGATTTGATATTCTACCTGGAAATTGATGGGGTGCTCTGCATCTTCAAAGTCCTAGGAATATAATAGAGAACTTCCCAGGCTTCTCAGAAATTCAAAAGAGAAAGAATAAACCCCTCATCATCCTTGTAATAACACCAACACCAAACACGTTCGTCAAGTTGCTTCTGACTGATAGTGACTCTACTTTTACTTAGAAAAAAACACTCAGCAAAAGGAAATAGATAATATGTTACCAAAGGACTCTTGATGAGAACAAAGACAGAGGCTACATGAAAGTGAAAGGGGTACAATTTCCTTGGATCAAGCATGGACTGAGCCAGAAGATTCCCCAAGGTAATCTCCTGAAAAAGAATGGTGTGCCAATTTTACAGTTTTAGATAAGTATACCTATAAGTAAATATATAGGATTATGGATGTGAAACTGATTTCATAGGGCTGCATTAGGATGGGGCTATGGTTCTTAACAAGATATGGCTCTTTGTGCTTCTTGATTCCAAGCGTCTACTTATTTATTCTGGTGATGTCTTTATGACTTTTGGTTCCTTCAACAAAGTCCTTTGGATCCACGTGATCTGTGACGTGAAGGTTGGGGATGTCTTTTGTGGACATGTTTTCCTGGCCAGGTTTAATCAAAACTAATACTCATTTGGTGTAATGGAATATTTTTCTGAGACAAAAGGGTTCAACAGAGACAGGTTATCAGGAAGGAAAATTCAGAATAATTATGGGCAATAAATGAGGCACTCCAACATCTGTGGCAACATCTCATATCCAAGGGGAAGTTCCTTGGACAGGCTGTGGAATTTATATTGTGACACAACATTTAGCAGGTTGGGGAATAATCTCAAATAGAGTGTCCAATGTTCATAATTGTTCTTATGCTGTAGTCAGATTCTCCTTAGCTATTATATTATATTCACAATGAATATAATCTTGCCACAAAAGATTAGTTATTGCAAATAACTTTTCCCAGAAATGGTAAATCTCTTGTCATTTACTGTTTTCTGTCTGTCTTTTTTTTTTTTTTTTAGCAATTTAGAAGTAATTGGTTGACATCAATGGTCAATAAATGTACATATGATTTCCTTTCCTGTTCCTCCTTCCAAAGATCAAACTAGAGCTTCTATGAAAAATTGAAGAGTTTTTTTTAAACGTTTTATTAGGGGCTCATACAACTCCTATCACAGTCCATACATATACATACATCAATTGTATAAAGCACATCTGTACATTCTTTGCCCTAATCATTTTCTTTTCTTTCTTTCTTTTCCCTTTTCTTTTTTTACATTTTATTAGGGACTCATACAACTCTTATCACATTCCATACATATACATACATCAATTGTATAAAGCACATCCATACATTCCCCGCCCCAATCATTCTCAAAGCATTTGCTCTCCACTTAAGCCCTTTGCATCAGGTCCTCTTTTTTTCCCCCCTCCCTCCCCGCTCCCCCTTCCCCATGTGCCCCCCGTAATCCATACATCATTATTTTGTCATATCTTGCTCTATCCGGAGTCTCCCTTCCCCGCCCTTCTCTGTCGTCCCTCTCCCAGGGAGGAGATCACAAGCGGATCCCTGTAATCAGTTCCCCCTTTCCAACCCACTCTCCCTACGCTCTCCCAGCATCGCCCCTCACACCCTTGGTCCTGAAGGTATCATCCACCCTGGATTCCCTGTGCCTCCAGCCCTCATATGCACCAGTGTACAACCTCTGCCCTATCCAGCCCTGATAGGAAAAAAACAATGCAGGATTTGGATCACTTGTTGTTCCCTTGAATAAAATATATTTTCTTCTTAAATATTCTCTACTTGTGATATAAAGTTGCACTAGCTTTCAGAAACAGATAGCATTTATGCAAAAGTTCACTTTCTGAGAAATAGTCACAGCTCTCGAATTAAATGTCAACTTAAAAACAAAATAAATTTGTTTTACCTTCATCACAATACTAGAAATTTAGAAAGTCATTCATTTTCAGACAGCAGAGGATGGAAAGTTGTTAATAGACACCATGCTGTGCAGTGAATAACATACAATGACTCTGGTGAGGAACCCAGTGGGACTGCCTGACCACCCCACACACTACACTCAATCCCTGGACTCACATTTTCCACTAATGATAGGGCATAAGCTTGCCACTTTAATATCACTTATTTTGTGGACTATATTTGTATTTTCCTTTGTGGCAGGTTTTCAGCCAGAGGCACCAACTTTTAGGTCTTTTACAGTATTATTTATCTCTGTTTGAAATTAAGACACAATAGTACAGTCCCTGAGGAGAGGATATTGGGTTTGAACCACTGGCCTTGTAGTTAGAAGCCTAATATTTAGCTTTCAACATCACCATACCTCTTTTTATCTCTGTCTCATGGGGCCTATTTCACAGATTATTATGATGTTACTCTATGGGAACTTCAGATTTATTGGTATAAAAAATATCATATGTTCGATAATTTTAACCTAAGTTGAAACTAAGTAAAAAAAAAAAACAACCAACCAAAAACCTTGCAGATCACATGAGAGAATTTTGAAAGACCTGCCATGTCTTCTTTTTATTATTATTAATCATTTTATTGGGGGTCGTACAATTCTTATCACAAGCCATCCATACATCCATTGTGTCAAGTACATTTGCTGCCATCATCATTCTCAAAACATTTGCTTTCTACTTGAGCCCTTAATATCAGGTCCTCATTTTCCACCCTCTCTCCCCACTCCCCATTCCCCCGTGAACGCTTGGTAAGATGTAAATTATTATTTTGTCATATCTTACACTGTCTGACATCTCCCTTCACCCACTTCTGTTATCCATCCTCCAGGGAAGAGGTTATATTTAGATCCTTGTTATCAGTTCCCTCTTTCTACCCCACCTTCCCTCTACCCTCCAGGTATTGGCACTCCCACCCTGAAGGGGTCATCTGCCCTGGATTCCCTGTTTCCAGTTCCTATCTGTACCAGTGTACATTCTCTGGTCTAGCCAGATTTGTAAGGTAGAATTGGGATCATGATAGTAGGAGGGAAGAAGCACTTAAGAACTAGAGGAAAGTTGTATGTTTCATCATCGCTACATTGCACACTGAGTGGTTCATCTCCTCGCCGCGACCGTTAAGTAAGGGGATGTCAAGTTCCCTTCAGATGGGCTTTGGGTCTCCAACTCTGCACTCATCCTCATTTACAATGATATGATTTTTTGTTCTTTGATGCCTGATACCTGATCCCTTCAATACCGCATGGTCACACAGGCTGGTGTGCTTTCTTCCATGTGGGCTTTGTTGCTTCTGAGCTAGATGACCACTTGTTTATCTTCAAACTTTTAATACCCCAGACGCTATATATTTTAATAGCTGGGCACCATAAGCTTTCTTCACCACATTTGCTTATGCTCACATTTGTCTTCAGTGATCACATCAAGAAGGTGAGCACCCACTCATATGATTTTTTATTCTTTGACGTCTAATATCTGGTTCCTTCTACACCTTGTGGTTACACAGGCTGGTGTGCTTCTTCCATGTGGGCTTTGATGCTTTTGCACTAGATGGCTGCTTGTTTACCTTCAAGCCGTTAAGATCTCAGGCACTATATCTTTGGTAGCAGGGCACCATCAGCTTTTTCCACCACATTTGCTTTTGCACACATTTGTCTTCAGCGATCATGTCGGGAAGGTGTGCATCAGGAATGCCAATTTAATAGAACAAAGTGTTCTTGCATTGAGTAAGTACTTCAGTGGAGGTCCAGTGTCCTTCTGTTGCCTTAATACCAAACCTATAAATATATGCACATAGATCTATTTCCCCACCATCCTATATAAATATATTTACACATGTATATGCCTGTATTTAGACCTCTATAAATACCTGTTGTCTCCTAGTTCTTGTCTCTATTTCCTTTTACTTTCCTCTTGTCCCACTATCATGCTCAGCCTTCATTTGGGTTTCAGTAATTTCTCTTGGTTACATTCCCCTTACCAGGTCTCTCACACCCTCCTCGCCCTAATTTTGGATCACTGATGCTCCCTTGTCCCTGGGTTGGTCAACACCACCTTCTTATCCCCTCCTCCCCCTCTCCCATGTCCCCTTGGAACCATTGGTCCCATTGTTTTCTCCTCCAGACTATTCATTCAGCCTATCTTATCTAGATAGATCTGCAGAGATAATAATATGCACCCAAAAAACAAGGCATGGCAACACTAAACGACAAAAGAAAACACAATGATGACCAAAAAAAAAAAAAAGAAAACCAACAACTCATAAAAGAATAAATTAATTTTT
Source organism: Tenrec ecaudatus (assembly GCF_050624435.1). NCBI lineage: Eukaryota > Metazoa > Chordata > Mammalia > Afrosoricida > Tenrecidae > Tenrec > Tenrec ecaudatus. Next base: position 122,333,086 of record NC_134542.1, read on the forward strand.
AAAAAAGAAAAAAAATTTTCAATGAAAGAAAATCCTATAAATAGATCAAGGTCTGATTTTTGACCTGTAGGCTTGTCCTCTAATCAAGTCCAATGGGGTGCCAAGCTCTGGCCCCAAAATCTATCCTTTGCACCCCCTCAGGAGCTCCCTGTTCTGCTCCCCCCATTGCTCTGTCACACGCCTTTAATGTTTGGCCTCGGTGTTGTGGGGTCAGTCCGGGCCAATCCCGACACTGAGTCTCCAGTGTTGTCCCCCAGAGATCCAGACATCCACGAGGGATGTCGTGTCTCATAGTGGTGCCAGCCATATGGTTCACTCTGTGTATTGGCTGTTCGGAGCAGGGATATTGTCCTCCAGGTCTGGTGGACCAAGATGTGTTCCACTCTCTCTTCCTCCCCATTCATTTGCTCCCATGTGCTCTGATCAGACATGTCCCTCTTCCTTAGCTGCAGCTTTAGTGCCATCCTCTAAAGTAAATTCTTCTGTGAAGGAGGGGCAGTTGTCCATGTAGTGGGTATTGAGACAGAGCCCTTAGGCCCCTCCACTGGCTCCCCACTCCATGCCGGCATGGTGACTTCACATCCAAGAACACTGGATTTATGTCTGGCCCCTCTTTCCCTGTGGAGACCCTCCCCTTGGGTGAGTCAGTGCCCTATTCCCCTACCACACATTTCTTTTTCCCCCTTTCCTCACCACCTCTACTTTTTAGTTGGCTACCACATGTACTTCTGGATTTGAAGACCAACCACTTCTATGCAAATACCTTTTACAGAGGTAGTTTTAGCCTATCCTATAAGGTCACTTTGGGTCGAAAGTCAACTTGATGTCAGTGAGCATTTCTTGTTACAATTTAGGAGACACTAGTACACTCCTGCGATTGTAAACAGAGTTTCCCCTGGATTTATTTGAGAGCTGTGGGAACAAAACCAACTCAAGACACAGCTTAAAGCCCCACCTGTGCTCAGCAATGCACCTGCTCTTGCATCCTGGACTTGTTTGTCTTGAATGCCCCTTGCTGGTCGGAATGCCCATGCAGTCCAGCCCCAGAGCTGTGCTGTGAGGGCCACACTGACTGCCCTGTCTGTGTCCACCTGCACTGTAATACACAGATGTGTCCTCAGTGCTCACTGAGGTCGTGGGTAGGTAGAAATGTTTCTTGGAAGGGTCAAGGTCAGCACCACAGTGACCAAAAGTAGGAGATCCCTGTATACCATGGCCTCTCCCTGGGTGCTGCCTGAGTCTAATCAAACCAAAATACCCTCTCTCTGACACTGACCCATGGTAGGACCAGCATCTTCAGGAGAAAGAGGGGGAAGAAGGAGGTAAACATTTCTGAACCAAGTACATCCTGGCTCAGCAGGCTCCAGAGTCTCCTCCTGGTGAGGTCATTTTTTTTTAACATTTTATTAGGGGCTCATACAACTCTTATCACAATCCATTCATATACATACATCAATTATATAAAGCACATCTGTACATTCATTGCCCTAATCATTTTCTTTTTTTTCTTTTTTTTTTCTTACACAATTCATTTTATTTATTTTTCATTTAAAAAACTTTTTTTTTTAAAAATTTATTGGGGCTGATACAATTCTTTTCACAGTTCATACATGTACATACATCAATTGTATAAAGCACATCTGTACAGTCTTTGCCCTAATCATTTTTTTCTCTTTTCTTCTTTTACATTTTATTAGGGACTCCAACAACTCTTACCACAATCCATACATATACATACATCAATTGTATAAAGCACATCCATACATTCCCTGCCCCAATCATTCTCAAGGCATTTGCTCTCCACTTAAGCCCCTTGCATCAGGTCCTCTTTTTTTTCCCCCCCTCCCTCCCCTTTCCCCTCTCCCTCATAGGCCCTTGGTAATTTATACCTCGTTATTTTGTCATATCTTGCCCTATTCGGGGTCTCCCTTCCCCCCTTCTCTGCTGTCCCTCTCCCAGGGAAGAGGTCACATGTGGATCCTTGTAATCAGTTCCCCCTTTCCAACCCACTCACCCTCCACTCTCCCAGCATCGTCCCTCACGCCCTTGGTCCTGAAGGTATCATCCACCCTGGATTCCCTGTACCTCCAACCCTCATATGTACCAGTGTACAGCCTCTGTCCTATCCAGCCCTGCAAGGTAGAATTCGGATCATGGTAGTTGGGGGGAGGAAGCATCCAGGATCTGGGGGAAAGCTGTGTTCTTCATCGATACTACCTCACACCCTAATTAACCCATCTCTTCTCCTAGGCCCCTCTATGAGGGGATCTCCATTGGCCGACACTTGGGCCTTGGGTCTCCACTCTGCACTTCCCCCTTCATTTAATATAATATATATATACACATACATATATACATATACACATATATACACATACATACACACACTTATATCTTTTTTTTTTTTTGCATGATGCCTTATATCTGGACCCTTGGGCACCTCGTGATCGCACTGGCCGGTGTGCTTCTTCCATGTGGGCTTATTTGTTTCTGAGCGAGATGGCCGCTTGTTCACCTTCAAGCCTTTAAGACCCCAGACACTATCTCTTTTGATAGCCGGGCACCATCAGCTTTCTTCACCACATTTGCTTGTGCACCCATTTGTCTTCAGCGATCCTATCATGGAGGTGTGCAGTCAATGATATGATTTTTTGTTCTTTGATGCCTGGTAACTGATCCATTTGGGACCACTCGATCACACAGGCTGGTGTGTTCTTCCATGTGGACTTTGGTGCTTCTGAGCTAGATGGCCGCTTGTTTATCTTCAAGCCTTTAAGACCCCAGTCACTATCTCTTTTGATAGCCGGGCACCATCAGCTTTCTTCACCACATTTACTTGTTCACCCACTTTGGCTCCAGCCGTTGTGTCGGCAGAGTGAGCATCATAGAGTTCCAATTTAATAAAAGAAGGTATTCATGCATAGAGGGAGTGTTTGAGTAGAGGCCCAAGGTCCTTCCGCCACCTTAATACTTGACCTATAAATATCGACACAAAGATCTATTTCCCCAACCTCCTATATATATTTGCATGTCCATGTCTTTGTCTAGACCTCCATGAATGCCATTTGACTCCTAGCTCTTTCCTCCATCTCCCTTGACCTTCCTCCTGCCCTACTACCATGCTTCATCGCCACCTGGGCTAGAGTATACCTCTTCTCTAAGCAACCTTACCCTTGATCATTTCCCATCAGGCCTGCCACTCCCCATTCTCTACCCTTTGGGGTCCCATGTTTTTCCCTTGTCCCTGGGTTTGTTAACACCACTTCCTTACCCCCCCTACCCCCCACCCCAAGTCCCCCCGGAACTGTCGGTCCCGTTGTTTTTCATCCAGATAGTTCATCCATCCTGTCCTATTCAGACAGACCTGTGGAGTCACTAACATGCACGAAAACTAGACAGAGGAACACAAAGCAACAGTATACAACCAGACAACAAAACAACCAAAACAAACCACTGAAAAAGAACAGAACAAAACAGTTCACAAGAGAAAAGCTTGTAGTTAGTTCAGGGATCTTTGCTGGCCCTTAGGAGCGTTTTCCAGTCCAGTCTGTTGGGGCACCACGCCCTGGCCCCAAAGTCCACTTTCAGCATTCACTGGGGACCTTGCCACTCCATTCCCTTGCTGTTCCGCTGCACTCCCCCAGTGATTTGCCTCGGTGTGGTGGGATCAGGTCAGGTGCAATTCCCACACTGTGTCTCCGGTGCTGTCCCCTGTATCGCCCTTAGTCACTGAGGGGCATCATGTCTCATAGTAGGGCCAGCCATGTTGTTCTCTCTGTGGACTGGCTGCTCTACTCAGGAACATCATCATCACGGCCTGGTGGGCCAGGCTGTGCTCCACTCTCTCCTCCTGCCCCTTCATCTGCTCCCGTGTGCTCTGATCAAATATGTCCATCTCCCATAGCTGCAGGGTCAATGTCGTCCTTTGGAACACGTTCTTTTCGGGGGAGGGGCAGGAATCCACTTAATTTATGGTGCTGGGGCCAGCCTCCCAGACCTCTCCACCGGTTCCGTCCTCCACGCCGGGATATTGCATTCACACCTTGCGACACTGGGTTGAAGTCTGGTCCCACTTTCCCTGTGGAGATATAAACCATACCCTCCCCTTGGATGGATTAATGCCCCATTTCTGTCATGCTGATTGTACTTACCTCAGGGGACCCATGTTGTACCTGTCCCTTTGGGTCTGGCTTACCTCGCTTAACATAATTCCTTCCAGCTCTTCCCATGAAATAACGTGTTTCATGTGCTCATCGGTGCTTTTTAGTGCTGCATAATACTCCATTGTGTGTATGTGCCAAAGTTTGTTAATGCACTCGTCTATCGATGGAAACTTAGGCTGTTTCCAAGTCTTTGCTATTGTGAATTGTGCCGCAATAAACATTGGAGCGCATATGACTGGTCGTGTTTTATTTGCTGCTTCAACCGGGTATATGCCCAGTAGAGGGATGGCTGGGTCGTAAGGTAGATCAATTTCCATTTTCTTTAGGTATCGCCAGATTGCTTTCCACAGTGTCTGTACAAATCTGCACGACCACCAGCAGTGGAGGAGTGTTCCTATTTCACCACAGCCCCTCCAACAGTTGTTGCTCTCTGATTTACTGATCTGAGCTAGCCTGAGGGGTGTTAGGTGGTATCTCATGGTTGTTTTGATTTGCATTTCTCTTATGGCAAGGGACTTCGAGCACTTTCTCATATATTTATTGGCCATATTGATCTCCTCTCTAGTGAAAGTTCTTCTCATTTCTTTTGCCCACTTCCTTAGGGGGTTAACTGTTTTCCTCTTTTTGCAGGTCATGATGGTGTTGTAGATTTTAGTAATGAGCCCTTTGTCTGACGTGTCATTACTAAAAATCTTCTCCCAGTCTGTGGGTTGCCTTGTCACCCTCTTGGCAAAGTCTTTTGAGGTGCACAGGTGTTTTATTCTTATTAGATCCCATTTGTCGATTTCCAGATCACCTGTGTGTGTCCCCTTCCCTGTTGCAGTGAGCCTATGTGCTCCCTGGGCCAGTGCTCTGAGATTAGTCCCGATTCCCTCCTTAATGGTCCTGATGGTTTGGGGTTTGACTTCTAGATCTGTGATCCACCTTGAGTGTATTCTTGTGCATAGGGTGAGGTTGACGTCTTGTTTCAACTTTCTACATGTGGACATCCATTGTTTCCAGCACCACTTATTAAAGAGGGCATCTGCTTCCCACTTGACGTTTTTGGGACCCTTGTCGAAGATCAGTTGTCTACATGCTGATGATTTTACTCCTGGGCTTTCTATTCTTTCCCACTAGTCTGAGTGTCTATCATTGTGCCAGTACCATGCTGTTTTGACCACTGTAGCTGTGTAGTAGGCATTAAAATCAGGCAGGGCGAGTCCTCCAATTGTGTCCTTCTTCTTGAGGAGTTCTCTGCTAATTCTGGGTTTCTTCCCTCTCCATATGAAGTTGGTGGTCAGTTTTTCCAATTCTTTGAAGAAGGTTGATGGTAATTGGATTGGTATAGCATTGAACTTGTAGAGTGCTTTAGGAAGAACTGTCATCTTTACTATGTTCAGCCTACCTAACCATGAGCAGGGGAGCTTCATCCATTTGTGAAGGTCACTTTTGGTTTCCTGTAATAGGGTTTTATAATTATGCTTATATAGGTCTTTAGTATTTTTTGTTAAGTATATTCCTAGGTATTTCAGTTTGTTCTTGGCTACTGTGAAGGGTACTTCCCTCTTAATCGCCTCTTCCATGGCCCTGTCCGATGTGTATAGAAACCCTACCAACTTCTGTTTATTGATCTTGTATCCTGCTACTCTTTCGTATTCCTCTATTGCTGTAAGTATTCCAACTGTGGAGTTTTGGGGGTCTTCAATGTATAGGATCGTGTCATCTGCAAATAACGATAGTTTCACCTCCTCCTCTCCCAACTGGATCCCTTTGATGTCCTTCCGCTGTCTTATGTTGTTAGCCAGAACCTCCAAAACGATATTGAATAGAAGAGGGGACAGGGGGCATCCTTGTCTTGTACCCTTTTTTAGTGGTATTGTTCTTGTCTTTTCTCCATTGACTATGATGTTGGCTGTTGGTCTTTCATAGATAGCTTGTATGAGCTTGAGGAACTTACCTTCCAATCCTATCTTCATGTGTGTTTTGATTAGGAATGGATGCTGGATGTTGTCAAATGCTTTTTCTGCATCTATGGATATTATCATATGGTTTTTATCCTTTTTCTTCTCGATGTGGTGTATGATATTGATGGATTTTCGGATGTTAAACCATCCCTGCATCGCTGGGATGAATCCTACTTGGTCGTGGTGAATGATATGTTTGATGTTCCTTTGTATTCTATTGGCCAATATTTTGTTAAGGATTTTTGCATCTATGTTCATTAGAGATATTGGTCTATAATTCTCTACACTTGTGGGGTCTTTTCCCTGTTTGGGTATCAAAGTAATGCTGGCTTCGTAAAATGAGTTTGGGAGCTTACCGTTCTTTTCTATGTTATGGAATACTTTGTGGAGGATCGGTGTCATCTCTTCCCTGAATGTTTGGTAAAATTCTGCTGTGTAGCCATCTGGCCCTGGGGCCTTTTTCCTTGGTAGGTTTTTGATGACACTCTCTATTTCTTCCTTCGCTATGGGTTTGTTGAGGTTCTTGATCTCTGTCTCAGATAATCTAGGGATAGATTGTTTTTCTAAATATTTATCCATGTCTTCCAGGTTTCTGAATTCATTAGAATACAAACCTTCATAGTACTTTGTGATTATCCTTTTTATCTCATTGGGGTCTGTTGTTATTGCCCCCGATTCATCCCTCATCCTGGCTGTTGATGATTGTTCCTTTCTATCTTTGGTAAGCTTTGCCAGGGGAGTGTCAATTTTATTAATTCGTTCATAAAACCAGCTTCTAGTTGCGTTAATCCTTTGCATTGTTCTTTTGTCTTCCCACTGGTTTAACTCCGCCCTGATTTTTATTATTTCTTTTCTCTTGCTATTGGAGGGGTAGTTCTGTTGACTCTGTTCTAGTTGTTGGAGGTTTTGTGTTAACATATCTGTCATACGCCTTTCTTCTTTTTTCATGTATGCATTCAGTGATATCAAGCTACCTCTGATAACTGCCTTTGCAGTGTCCCATAAGTTTTGATATGTTGTATGCTCGTTCTCATTAGTTTCTAGAAATTTCCTGATATCCTCTCTGATCTGGACCTTAACCCATTCATGTCGCAGGAGATCGTTGTTTATTCTCCAATTGGTGGCCCTTGCTTTTCTGGGTGCCCTTCTATTAATCTCCAGCTTTATGGCATGGTGGTCTGAGAAAGACGTCTGGATAATATCTATGTGTTTGAATTTACTCAGGCTGGCCTTGTGCCCCAGCATGTGATCTATTCTTGAGAAAGATCCGTGTGGATTGGAGAAGAATGTGAAACCTTTTGCTTTTGGATGAAAGGCTCTATAGATGTCTATCAGGCCCTGTTGCCTAATTACATTGTTTAGCTCTCTGGCCTCTTTGCTGAGCTTCTTTCCCTGTGACCTGTCTTTCTCTGATAGTGGAGTGTTGAAGTCCCCCACTATTATTGTTGTTTCCGTGATTTCTTCTGTCATTTTTTTAATAGTTTGTTTGACGAAATTTGCCGCACCATTATTAGGTGCGTAAATATTAAGTATGCTTATTGCTTCCTGGTTTACTGAGCCTTTGAGCATTATGTAATGTCCCTCTTTGTCTCTTTTTATGTTTTGGATCTTGAGATCCATTTTGTCGGAGATTAAGATAGCCACTCCTGCCTTCTTGGAGTTACCATTTGCTTGGTAAACTTTCTGCCAGCCCTTTATTCTCAGCATATGCTTGTCTGCTTGCTTAAGGTGTGTCTCTTGCAGGCAGCAGATTGATGGGTTATGTTTTCTAATCCAATCCTCCAGCCTCTTTCTTTTAACATATGAATTGAGCCCATTTGTATTCAAAGTGATTATTACAATCTCTGGCTTCATGGTTGCCATATTCTGTTTTGTGTTTTGGGTCTTTGCCTATCTTCCTTCATATCAGTGTACTGCGTTTGAGTGGAGGGTTTCTATCCTGTCCTCTTTTCCATCTGAGACCGTGTTGTCCTGGTACGTGTTGCTGGCATGTTGGCTTCTAGATGGAGATGGGCTATATGGTGGTCTCCTGGTGGTTCTAGTTGGAGCTTGATCTTCTGGCCATAGTGAGTCAGCCAGTATGTTCTGCAGGGTCGGGTGACTTGCAGTATATTTTTTGAGTTCTTCCTTGTCCTGGAAGACCCTTATCTTACCCTCTATCTTAATGGATAACTTGGCAGGGTATAGGATTCTGGGGGAGGCATTTTCATCTTTCAGTTTTTGGAAGATGTTGCTCCATTCTCTCCTCCTCTTCATGGTTTCTGATGATAAGTCTGAGCATAACCTTACCTGCGCTCCTTTGTATGTGACTGTCTTCCTTTCTCTTGATGCTCGTAGAATTTTCTCTTTTTCCTCTAAGTTGGATAATTTTACAATTATATGCCTTGGCGTGTTCTTCTTGGTGTTTAGCTTAGCCGGCGTCCTCTCTGCTTCCTGTATGAGAGTCGGATTCTCCTTTGTTAGGTTGGGAAATTTTCTTCCAGGAATTCCTTTGCTATCTTGGCGGTCGATTTGTGTGTTATGTTGTGTTCCGGTAGACCGATTATTCGAATATTATTCCTCTTCATAGCATCTGTCATTGATCTCAGGCTGTCTTCTGTTTCTTTGATTTTCCTATCTGATTGTTTTTCTCGCTTGCTTCGTTTGGTTTGAGCGTCCTCGAGTTCACTGATACGGTTCTCAGCCTCCTCAAGCCTAGATATAGCTTCTGTGACCTTTTGTGTGGCCTCTGCTACCTCCTCTGTTAGTTTCTGCAGTTCCTTTTGGTGGATAGTATTCATCCCCTCTATTGTGGACTTCATCCCCTCTATTGTGCATTTCATCCCTTCTATCGTTGCATCCTTATTTTGGTTTGCTTCTCTTAGCTCCTGTATTACTGCAAGCAGAGTTCTGAAGATTTCCTTTTGTGGCTGATCTATATCTGTTTCTTCTATGAGTGACGTTAGGTCTGTTAAAGTGCCTCGTTTTTCTGATTTTTTTGTTGGGAGTGATGTGGTCTGTTGATTTTTCCTTGATCCTTTAATAGGCCCCATGCTTCTGGGAGACAGGAGTAACCTTATTGTGTGGAGGCTCAGGTCACTGTGCCGTCTCCTGGGGTGGCTGGGGCGGGCTGCGGCAGGCTAAGGGCTGGCACTGGGGACCCAACAGGGCCCCAGGTGGTGAGAGCTGGCTGGAGCTCACTGACGGCTCCTCAGGGACTGCAAAGCCGAGACCCAGGCTCCACTGCAGGTGGAGTGTTTGATCTGCCCGGGCTGTGAGCGGGCGCGGGGAGGCCCCTTGGATAGCTGCGCAGGCAGCTGCTGGACACTGCAGGGAACAATGGTGTTCGCTCTCCGCCCTTTTGGCGCGAAACCGCAGGGGGTAATGGCGCCCTTCCTCCGCTCAGGCTCAGAGTCGCGGCCGCCGGGGTCCCCGCAGCACCCTGGGGAGGGCACCTACTCTTGTGCCTTGCGCAGGGGGGGGCCCTTGGTGGGCAGACTCAGCAGCGCGGGGCGCGGCGCTCCTCGGAAGCTCAGGGTCCGGGACAGGCGCGGGTTGGGCTATGGCTCCTGTTGGCGGGAAGTGCTCAGCGCAGGGTCCCCGCCAGGAGTGGAGCTGGCGCTAGGCTGCCAGGGGCTGGCGGGGGCGGGCAGGGGTGGGAGGCCAGCGCACGGAGGGCAGGTGGAGAGGTCCGCGGCAGCGGTGCGGGTGGATGGTCCCCCGTGGGGGTCGCCAGACAACCCGCGGGTCCGCTCCCCTGAGCTTGGATGAATGGAGGGAGGGACGTGGGCCCGAGGGCAGATCGCTGCCCTGTGGGGAGAGGGGAACTGCGGGAGAGGAAAGCTCCTCTCCCAGTGGGGATCCGCGATAGGGAGTGGGGAGTGGGCCGCTGGAGTAGGCAGGGCAGGCAAGCGGCTCTGGGCTGGCGTCGGGTTTGGGGATGGAGCCTAAGCCGGTCGCCAGTGAGCTCACGGCAGCTTAGTGGCCAGAGATGTCCCACTAGTCTGGTCCTCTTTCACCTAGACCCCTGCTCCGGACAAATACGTGGGGTAGGACTTGGGTGCTGTCCCAGGGGGATATTTCACTCACCAGACTCTTACTATTCAGCTACCTGGTCGCCAATCCCGCTTTGTTTGGAGGAGCTCTCAGAGTATGCGGGTGTCTCTGTCGGCCATCTTCCCCCTCTTCCTTCTTTTTTTTCTTTTACATTTTATTAGGGGCTCATACAACTCTTACCACAATCCATACATATATGGTGAGGTCATTTTTAAACAGGAATCTCTACCAAGTATTTTCCTATGAGTGGAACTCACTGGTATAAATAAGGTCTGGGATCCATGAGCAGTTTGCTAATGCCACAGCACCACCGCTCCACCAGGAGAGTTTTATTGTCAGGGAAAGCCAGTACCTAACACATCATTACAGGTCCGGTAGGCACAATTGCACAGCAATAATAAGTAAAGATCATAGCTAAGTTATAGAGAGCATGAGAGATAGAATAGAGGTATTGAAATAAATGGAGTCAGTCATGATTCATGGTAGCATGCTCACCTCTGCCCCGCATGATGGTCCACTTGGAGGGACCGAGAGAGATTTAATGCTAGCCCAGGCCTTTTATATTCTCTGAGGACGTGCAAGCCCCCTAACTACAGGTGAGGACATACGTCACTGGAAGGGACTGCCCTATGGGTAATACAGTAATGAGAGGGGGGTGGTCTAGGGACATACAAGCAATAGGAAGGGGGAGGGATTGGGGTTATACATGTGACAAGATGGGCAGATCCTAGGTTTAGGATGGAGGCTTAACTTTGACCTATTCTCTAGATCTCCATAGGAACCATTATCAGTAGGCTGTAAACCCCACCTTCTTGAACCAAATAGATGGCTGCAGGCATCCATTGTCTTTAACAGCAGGGAGTGGGGCCTGCCATATATTCTGGCAAAAGATCACTCTCTGGGAGAATGTCTGAGCATCTGGCCTCCCCGCACATTTTATAAAGCTGTTTCCAAATCAAGTTGAATGCAGGCAGATGGATAAAGTTAGAAAGGAAAATAATATACACATGTGGTGATTATGGCTACATATCAGGAAGAAGTTCTAATAATACTGGGAATGGCCTTGGTGAGAAAAAAGCCAGGAAATTTGAGCTGAGGGTTTCTTTTCTATAAGAAAGGCACCTGCTCATTCTTCAAGGGCAGCAGGGGCTGAACTCTGGGAATTTCATTAAGAAGCCTTACCTCATCTGCTCTACAGCACTGCTGTTATTCGGCTGTCACAGACAGGGCTGCCCCGGGGAAATCTAACCCAGTGAGAGTCATCAGTGGCCCCACGTGGGGAAATGGCTCCCTGTGATGTCAGTGACCTGTGACATGATCTCATGTTCTCACTCTCTAGGAGACAGCAGACACTGTGTCCTCTGCTGCTGAACTGAGAGCTTCCTCTGAGACTCCTGCTCTGCAGCTGCATCAGGCGGAGAGTTTCTGCCCCTCTCAGGGAGGGGGTTCTCTCACTGTGTCCCTTGCACAGTAATACATGGTCGTGTCCGAGTCCTTCAGGCTGCTCCACTGCAGGGACATGGTGCTGATGGAATTGTCTATGCACATGGTGACTTTTTCTTGGAAGGATGAGTTGTACTTGGTTTGAGTGTTTTCAGGATCAATTATTTTCTATCAATTCCAAGTCTTTTCCAGGTGTCTGCCTAATCCAGTGCAAATAGTAGCTAGTAAAGCTGAACCCAGATGTCCTACAGGAGATCCTCAAAGATTCCCCAGGACCCTTCACCTCTCCCTGAGACTGCACCAGCTGCACCTGAGCACACACACCTGCGGAGATAGAATTCAGAGTTCAGAGATTCCATCTCCACACACAAATGCCCCCATTCACCTCAAACCCTGTGGCAATCCTGACCTGGGAGAAGAGCAATGAGGAAAGCTAGGGTGGCAGAGACCATCTTGCAAGGCAGATGGAAAGGAATCACACTGAGGTCCTTAGCTGGGTGATGAGGGAGCTTCCCCTGTAGAGGTAGCCTGTGGATCTAAAATGAATGTCACCCACTTTGCATATTTCTACCCTGCCCTCCATGTCAGACTCTTCCAGGCTTATAAAATGGAAACCCAAGGCAGGGGAAGGTGCGGGTCTTGCAACTGCTAGGACAGACAGAACCTGATCCTAGTAACATCACTCAACACACACACACACACACACACACACACACACACACACACACACACACACACATTGACATCTTAACCCAGGGCAGTATTGAACTGTATTGAACTGTGGCTCTCCACTCAGTGCATCTCTCAGTCCACTCTCGGGGGAGAGTGGTTTGAAACCTGGTGTGAGGCTGCAGCCCAAGGAGTGTGGGGCCTCACAGAATGTCCCTCTTTACTGTCTGTGGGAATTATGTCCAGGACAAAACGTACCTCTGTCTCCGTAGTGAAGACTTTGAAGAAACTGATCTCCCGAAAGGCCCTTTTAAGTAGACCTCTCAGAGGCCTCCTAGCGCCCAGGTCTGCCCTGTGCTTCCTGGTGCCTGAGGAGTGGAAACAAATCTCAGTGAATGTCAGCTTTACTCAGAGTGTCAGACAATCTGTGCAGATCAAAGACAAAGATGAGTGTGTCACTCTCTGAATACTCATGGTCAACCTGGCCCTTGTCACCGTCTCTCTGACAGTGTAGCTCTGTTCAGAAGAGAAGTTAAAAGTCCAACATGGGGAATATTTCACCTTCATCAACTTCATAATCTGTCCCTAAACTTTTCTCTGATCTAAACTAAAGAAAACAATCAGTGGGTTAACTTTTTCTCTCTCTGAGGAGGAGGCCTGGGGGTTCAGGGAACACCAAGAACCACTGACAAAACAGCCCACAAAGTCAATGTCCTACATCTGGGTTTTGAGAGTCATGACTGGGGATTTGAAACCACATGAGGTGCAGCTAATTGTTTCTCCCTTTCCAGAGTGATGATCATTGAAGACACATGGAAACTATTAGTCCAACGCTGTAATGAATCCTGGGTACCAGTCTTCTGAACTCTAAAACCAGAAGAAATACATGGTGCCTTGCTATCAGTACCCAGTTCTTAGGAAAAGATAGCATTAGAAGGTCTTGGGAAGAGTGGGACAAAAAGTGAAATAATAAACACACACACAAAAAAAATTAAAATAAGAAGACTGGACTTACTGGCTGGGTGGACTTGTGGAAGTCCTGAGATGATGGCTCCCTTCCCTTCAGGTCTGGGACTGAACTCACCCCTTGGAAAACTTCCAGCCAAATAATTGACTAGCCATCCAAGGAGCAATAGTCCTGGGGAGATACAATTACCTTAGAATAATCAAACTTCTGTGATTAAAAGGGCAACATTTATCCAGGGAAAAATCAGAATGTTTGGAAAGAAAAGGTAATTGTAACAGGAGCTTGTGTGTATTGCAGTCAATGAAATGAAACAAGATTGTATGAATAGTTGAATGAACATTAATCTTCTCGATAAACCTTCGCAATCCACAAGAAAGTAAAGATAAACATAGAAAATAAAATTAAAACGTTTTCTCTACAGGTCTCCTCTGACAGGGAGAAAGCGCCTCAGGTTGTGGTTTATGCACAGTGTGTATCCTGTGGGAAATCATGAATACAGAGTTTGTGGAAGACTGATAGATTCATCCTGTATGTGTGTGTGTACGTTGATATCAAGACCAGTCTGATTTTACATTTGATCCTTCTTTTGACCCATGTTAATGTAGTTTTAGTCTTAAAAAAAGTGGAGAGATACTCTGACCAGAGACCAGGAATGTGAATGGCCTCGCTGTCATGCAGAATGCATTGGAAAGTGGATTGTTACAGATGCAGTTAAGTTAAAATATAGCCTTTTAACATTTGAGCTTCTTTATGACACCTTTTAAATTTATTTCATGTGGGGGGAGGCTCACAGCCATCCTGCCAGTTGCCAGACTGCAGTGGGCCCCACTGCCTGCTATAAAAGACAATGGGCACCTGCAGACATCTATTTGGTTCCAGTAGGTGGGGTTTACACCCTACTGATAATGTTTCCTATGGAGATCTAGGGAATAGGTCAAAGTTAAGCCGCCATCCTAAACCTAGGATCTGCCCATCTTGTCACATGTATAACCCCAATTCCTCCCCTTCCTCTTGCTTGTATGTCCCTAGACCACCCCCCTCTCATTACTGTATTACCCATAGGACAACCCCTTCCAGTGACATATGTCCTCACCTGTAATTAGGGGGCTTGCACATCCCCAGGGAATATAAAAGGCCTGGGCTAGCATAAACACCCTCTCTCTCCCTCCAAGTGGACCATCATGTGGGGCAGAGGTGAGCATGCTACCATGAAATGCGTATGACTCCATTTATTTCAATACTTCTATCTCTCATGCTCTCAATAACTTTACTATGATTTTACTTATTATCACTGTACAATTGCGCCTACCGGACCCGTAATGATGTGTTAGGGGCTGGCTTCTCCTGACATATGGTGCCCATTACCTGGGGCCCTGTAGGAAAAGAACTCTTTTGAGTTATATCCTGTGTAACAATTGTATGGCCTCATTGGACAGTGAGGGTGAATCGGGACATTTTTGGAGTTTATTTTTTAAGTTTGTTTTTTAGTCTGAGTGAGATATGGGTCAGGCAAAGAGCAAGAATACAGAGTATGGTATCACTCTTTGCCACCTCTTGAAGAAACAAAATGTAGTGGTAAAGAATGAAAGAGTTTCTTGAATTGGTAAAGAAATTTAATCCTTTTCCGGAGTCAGGAACCTCTGATATGGAGATCTGGGAAAAGGTAGCCATTAACTTAAGAAAAGCTCACAGGAAGGACAGAGCATACCCATGGAGACCTGGGATCTGTGGGTGCAGATTAAAGCAGTGTTGGAGCCACTGCAAGGTGAGAGAGCAAAAGATGAAGACCAGCAGAGTAGTGAGAAACCTCTAAGCTAGCAGACTTAAATCAGGTGAGAAGCAGGCAGAATGAGCTTCAGGCAGATAATAAAATTTTAGGTGTAGCTGGGAAAACGAAGTTTGAATCAGGAGATAGCAGAGTAGAACCATCTGCCCCTCCAGAATACAGCTCAGGGAATTACAGTACTACCAAGGAAGCCAGTGCTGGAGGAGAAGAGATTAGATCCAAAGAAATGCAAACAGAGAGATTTAACCTAGCAAATGAGACTGGGAAAGTGAGAGGCAAACAACTTTGCTCCCACGGGTGGAGAAGTGTATGGCTCAAGAAGCAGGCTTAGAATTCAGAATGGCTTATCCTGTTAGAATTATAGACAGGGAGCCTGATGAGCAGCACCCCGAAGGGAGTCAAGAAAGGCGATACACTGCCTTTCCCTTTAAGCTACTGAAAGATCTCAAACAAGCAGTATCTAGTTATGGTCCAGATTCACCATTTGTAATTGGTATGGTCAAGAGCATGGCAGACATGGGAAACTGGATCCTGGCAGACTGGAAAGCTTTGGTGAAAGTGTGCCTTTCCTCTTCAGAATCTTTGAAATATCTGATGCTATGGAACGAGGCAGCCCTCGCACGAGCACGCAAAAATGCAGAAGATGCCATAGATATAGGGGTTCATCAGCTGCTAGGACATGAGAATTATATCACAATTGAGGCACAGTTAAACTTTGATGAGCAGACTTTTGCTCAAGTTCGAGAAGTCTGTCTTAAGGCCTGGGAGAGATTAATACCATCAGGAAGCAGACGGCCTAGTTACGTGACAGTAAAGCAAAGGAATGATGAGCCTTATACAGATTTTATATCCAGGTTGCAGGATGCTGTCCATAAGAATGTAACAGACAAAGGGGCAGCGGATAATCTTATTCTTACATTAGCGTTGGAGAACTCGAATACATCGTGTCAGGCTGCCATACGCCCTTACAAGGGACAAAGCACGCTGTTAGATTTTATCAGGTTTTGCAAAGAAATAGGGACAGATGAGCATAGAGCCAACCTCATGGCCGCTGCTTTGGGCAGCTACGCCAGACTAAAGGGAGATGCTTTGCATTTGGAGCAGAAGGACATTACCAGAGAAACTGCAGGCAGATATCGCAAAAGAACAGGATGATTCACAGCAGAAAAGACCCAGGGAAAGAGTCCGAGGGAACTGGACTCTGCCCCCGCCGTGAGAGAAGTAGCCACTGGGCAGAGCGTGGTCATTCAAAGTTTAGCAACGGAGGACATTTACCTGGAAGTAACGCCAAGCCAAAAAACGGGCAGCGGGGAGTGCTTCGAGCCCCTTTGAACTGGAGCACAGGTAATAGAGGAAGGAGCTTGATACAGACCCCACCCAGCAGAATATGGGAGGCAAGGTGTCTGCCTGTAAAGATCTCCAAGAGAAACTGCAGGCATCACTCAATCTCACAGCAGGAGACCAGACCTAGACAAACTTGCAGAACCCCAGTCCCTGTTCTGGCTGCTATAACCTTGATTAACCAAGAGAAAGCTCAGAAACCCTCACAGCAGTTTGCTGATTCTAGAGAACAGGAGCCTCTTATTGAAAGAGTAATACAGTTGTTATCAAGAAGTTTTAACCTAAGTACTCAAGAAATTAAAGTTGATACTGGAGTTGATCAAAGTTGTGAAGTAAAGTCAAGAGCTGTATTGAATCAGAATTTATTAAGAGCAGTAATTGGGGTTCGCTACATAAAAGAACTATGGGATGTTTATTAGGAAAGTCTAATGTAAATTATCAAGGCGTTCTGATTGTTGCTGGAATTATTGGACAAGATTATGAAAGAGTTAAGGCAGTGATGAATTCTGATATATCATGGTTGATAAAAGAAGATGGCTTAAGTCAATTTTTGCTTCCTTGCATAACTAGAGTAAAAATGTATGTCTATC